>NC_134312.1:183341391-183641391 GCF_964195595.1 Calonectris borealis
ACTTTTGACAAGGCCCTTAAATAAACTAAACAGTTATGGATTACAAAAAGGAAGCTCCACCTGTGGATTTATAAATACCTGAAGGACAGGGGATTAATAAATATCTAAATGACAGGAAACAATTGCAGGAGTAAATGATCAATTTTAACAATGAAAGTCCCACTCTTTGTGAAAGGTTGCAAAAGCTCCTTGCACAACTAACTGGGTGATAAAAAGGCAGAGGCAACACATACAAAGCTATGCACATGGGAAAAAGACAAATGGAAATTCTCACTGTTTATAAATAGTGAAAGGTTCTAAACTAGGCATTGTTAACCCAGAAAAGATATTTGCGCTACTCTGGATACACCTATGAATATTCAGTTCAGTGTTCACTGACAATCAAAAACAAACCAAACAACCAACCTCAAAACCCTAAGAATTATTGGGGAAGAAAAATAACATAATTATCAGAACCATTAGATGAGATTGTAATATAATAAATTTAAAACAATGAAAAATTTTTTTTTCATTTAATATATGACTAAACTTTAGAAATCATTGTCACAGGATAGTTTGGATGCCAACAGTTTAAGTGAGTTCAAAAACCAATTAGGCAAATAAATGGAAATTTATCAAGGCCTGTTAAACACTGAGGTACAAGCTCTAGTTTAGGAATTCCCCTAAGCCGCACAAAGCTGAGAAAATATCCTGAGAAGTATGCTACTCTGTGCTTGCTCTTTTTCAAAAAAAATTTAACATTTTATTATTACCTTAAGTAGCCAACATTTGTCACTGGGTTTGGACTTTTGATCCAATCTAGAAGAGCCACTCTTCTTTAATGTTCTGTTTCTGTGACACCAGAATGTTAAAAAAATTCCATTCTTCCAATATGTGGATTCAGTTGTTCAGGCAGTGTAAATCAGTATTGTACTGAAGTCAGTGTGTTATCTTGGTTTAAGCTATGTACAGACCTGACCAAAGCTCCTTATTTGAGGCATATACTTTTCTACAGCAAAGCTTTTGGTGTGGACTTCAGACAGTAAATATATATAAATACAGATATAAATATTAATATAGATTGTAATATTAATGTAAATATAAATAGTATAAATACCAACACAAATATAAACATAAATATAAATACAAACAGATGTATAATCAGTTCTTGCATGTTTCACAGCATGAATTGAACAAGTACATGAAGAACCTAAGGAATGATTCAATAATCATTATGAAACCACACATAACTCAGATAAATTATGCTTCTGCCCTGTAGGTATAGAATAACTGTGCATAAGCAGGCTTACTGTTGATGCTTACAAATACTACATAGTAATAAGCCAATTACTACTACTTCCTAGGCCAATGAGCTAGGAAAAAATCAAGTTTTAACTAGAATTAAACAGAAAAGATTTTAGAAACAATTACTTGCTTTCGTTTACTTGCCTGATGAAACCTATTTTAAAGATTTAGTTGCTGTAGGCAACGTAAGCACAATTAGAAGGTAAATGCAAACTTAACACAATGAATAATGTCAACTAGGCAGAAATAAGTACATCCAATTGGATGAAGTTTATCATGCATTTGTATGAGATGGGGGATCCTTTTTTTTACTTTATGGAATTAAATATATTGAGGAAAACCTGAACTCTTTGTTGTCCAGCTCATTTCCAAGACATTCTTGTCTGACAAAAAAATAATTAAAAAAAAATTTCAGATTCTAGAGAATAATGTCCCCGGAAGCACGGTAGAAAGACAGGCTATGGGAAATGAGTTAACGATAGGATGCTAATATTTATTTTTAGCGGGTTATTATTTGCTTCTGAGAGAATTTCATGAGTAGTAAAAGACTTCCAGTGAGTTCTTAGGCTACAACTCTTCATGCTGGTCTCCACAGACTGGAAGTACAAAGCAGTTTTCACTCTCTGGAGATAAGACAACCCTGAAAAAGGAACTGGGAAGATCTGGCATGGGGCTAAGTTGGCTCAAAGTCAATTTTCATGTGTTGGGAGATGTGTTTTCTTTCTTTCAGGAGATATACTCAATGGGAATATTTCAACACCTCAAGGGGCATATGCAAGGTAAAAGCATTCCAGGGACCTGAACAGTACATGAACCTTGCTATGAATCATGTGTGCCCAATTCCCTAACATTGAAATGGTGAATAGGTTCTGAGCTACTCGGATTTTCTTGCTGCAATACCTACAGCTTCTGTTAATAGGGATGCCAGCTTTTCCTGAACGGTAAAATGCATGTCTTTTCATACAAGGCATTTGCCTTTTTCACTTATGCATCAGTCATGTCCAGTTGATTTATACTTATTAAAGTGTCATATTTTCATTTATACCAGTGAAACTGACTGCTTTGCATGGAATTTAAAAGACCACAGGATAGGAAATACCAGGAAGAATCTTCCAAAACATTCCAAGGGGTATTAAAACATCTACCAGATTAAAAAAAACTTGGATTTAGAGCAGTCCTGAATGCACCTAAAAATCCTACTGTGCAAATTGCACCACATGCAGTATTCCCACTAGTGGATTTTTAGGACTGGCATGAAGACTGACCTCAAAGGGTTCAGTAGATACAAAACCTACCAACACACTGTCTTGGCAGGGCCAGACGAAAGAAATAGTTTCAGTCCCATGAACTTCCTATTAATTTCTGGCTGTAGTTGGAGGTGCTAATACTGACCTTTAAAGTTCTGTGTAATTTGAGTCCTGGATAGTTTAGACATCACTTCTGTTCATGAACAAAACTAAAAGGGTTGAAATCAGCAAGTTCATGCCTGCATGCCTGGCAGAGTATTTGTGCATCTAGGAAACAGTGTTAGGGCTTGGAGAATGACTATTGACCTGGGACTATGGGCTGCTGATACTGGAATTTGGTTCTTTATTTGTACAAGAACCACTGATTTTAACTTGAAGCATATAGTAAGTCTATGTACCTTGCCCTAACTTTTTGTGGTAAAAATGTGTTCATATTTCTGGAGGATCTGGGTTTCGTTTTGATAAAATTTCTTATTTGTAACTTTTTAAATTAGCAGTTGTGCCATGTTAATTCTAGGGCAAGCAAATACAGAAAGTTAATGCAGATACATTTTAGGAAGAATAAAATAAGTTGTCTACCAGAAAAATACCGTTGCTGCAGAATAAGAACTTAAAAAAAATATATATATATTCTATTTGGAAAAAGAAGTGACAAACTGAGCTGCTTAGAACAGATTTTTATAAAGAAAATAAATTAAAACATCATGTATTTTAAACTACATCATACATTCAAAAACACTTAAATTGCATATTTCATGAAGGTTTCACTCCCTGAACTACCAGAATACCTAGCTGCACATTTGTTTCATATGAACACAATTATTGCCATTTCTTAGGCTCTTCAAAAAAATAGCAGAGTGTTGTTTTGACAAAACAGCGCATTAAACTAAGGATGTAGAAATCACTGTTTTAGTTATATAAATTAAGAATGAATTGCTTATGGCACTAGTTATTGGGCAGCAGGTGTCAGAAAGCCATATAAATGTGAAAATGAAAACTGAGCAGCTCAGAGCTTCAGGAGTGGGTTTCAGAATGTTATAAAGATATGGGTAGGCTTGAAATCCTAAATATAATCTTATAAGTGTCTCACAATTAAATTACATTTCTCAGAATTATCTACGTTGAGTGCCTAGCAATAGGTGATTTCATACGATATAGTGGACCACTAATACACAAAATAGATGCACAATACAACCCTTGGCCTGAAAATCTACCGAGATGAGGCATTTAGTATTGCACTAGGAACATGCTGCACAAATCTAGCTGTAGCCAACAGGCTGAACTGCATGTGTGATGAATTAATTACTATAATTTCACTTTTAGATAAGATTCAGGGCAGAGCAGGGAGGAGGTTAGAGGCAGATAATCACAGGGCCCAGGAAAAGGTTGTGAGGAAAAACCTTCCCAGGCACAAATAGAGCAACAGTAAAGAGTCACTAGAAAATGTTCCTTTTAGTGTGATTGCATGAAAATCAGGCTGGACTGAGAACAGAGTATTTTTATTTACAGTGCATATGTGTCATATCTCTCCCATTGGGATAAACCCATATCTTGAGTCTCTTTTAGTCTGCCCCTCCTGTTTATTTCTGTGCTCATGTCAGTAGTGATGCTTCACTGCTCATCTGAGTGCCTCCATCTGCCTATGAACAAGAAATCTTTCTTGAAACATTTAAAGTTCATTTCTTATTCCTTCTAGGAGATGTTTCAAGTTTTCTGTAGACATAAATATATGGTAGAGCTTAGAAATCGGAAGCACCAATGGCACTCTGGGATCTACAACATTTTCTTTTTTTTCTTTTTTTAACCTTGTATGGTAACAGGACTTTGATTTGATTTCACATGCAGTTTTAGCCAGTTTAACAATTCAGTTTTTCTTATCATTTGTTTTGAATTACAAACATAAAGGAGTAGTAGTACCTTAAATTCATCCTAAACCCGAAAAACATTTCCAGTCTGCTTGGATAAAAATAAGAGACATATGGGATAAATTAGTTTTATCTCCCATTCTGTGACGTTGACAGCTTAAGAGTTTTCTCAGATTAGTGTCCTGCCAACGCCAAATGCATTAAGAAAAACATCATTGCACAGGTTTATTTATTTATTTGTTATTTCATCTGTAGGGAAAAAAATAAGAGCAGATGAGGATAAATCTGATCACCCTTAAGGCAGCTGATAATGCGACTGAAGGACATCAAGGAAAACCTGAAGCATTAATAAACTAATGTATACCATACACCCCACTTCATTTATTCAACTTATATGTTCTGCATGCATCATGCATTTGTGCATTTATTCACTTTGTACTCAAATATGATTAAGTAAAAGAAGTCTAAAATCTAGATATTCTTTCCTGTCTCAGAGGGTTATTTCTAGAGAAATGTAGCAGTGGCTAATTAATTATTTGCATAATTTGCTCTTTCTTTACTAATAGGCTCCACGTGGCATGAAATTTATTTTTATTTTTTCAATTTTCTGATGGAAAACATAGGTAATCAAGACCATCCAATCTCTCCTTACATGGTATAGACTTGGGTTATTCTTTTGTCTTCTGAGGTGGAATGTAAGACAGGGAAGTAACCAGTCTTCTAATCTGTTCTTTTATTGTACACTGACCTGTTACTGAAGAAAAGATTCTTGATTTGAATACTTGAATGTATTCCTGTACTGTAAACATACACACACATGCACACACATGCACACCCGTAATTACTTCCCTCTTTTGTTATAACGCTTTCTTTGTGCTTAAGAATTAACAGATGCTGCTAATTTTTTTGTTAGCTGATTACACACCCATTTATACACACACACACATGCGCAGTCTGCAGATTTCATTATTTCATATAGCTTTTAGGAAAACAAGGACTAAAATTTTCAAGCTGACAATAAACCATTTAATTTTCGTTAATTTTATGACATATCTGGTTTCTGCATTTGCAGCAGCTGTAAAACATATGTTAACTCCCTAATAAAACCTGAGTAATGCTTTATCTTTTTCCTGAGTAATGCTTTTTCCACCTTTTTTTTTCAGTGGGAAACAGTGCACAAGTTATTACCTAGGGAACAGTTGTTGCTGTCTCCTGTACAGATCCATATCATTCTCAAATTTGCATTCTGATGGAGAGGCAACAAATGTTACTTAAATCCCATGAAGTGTGTTAATTACACTGAGCTCCGTGAAATTATGGGTGAGAGAGCCAAAAAGAATTCTACAATTGCATCTTGGGTCTCTTGAGCATATCTTGTCAGATTAATGTCTTTGTCACTCACATGATAACCTTAAAATTGCTTTTCTCCCTAAGTGATATTCCCTAAACCTCAGTGATATGGAAAATCTCACAGAAAGCTAAATAGCAGATGCAGTTTGTATTGTTTACATAAATAATGCTGGTACTTTTATGAAAATAAATCAAAATTGAATTTCATTAACAAGTGCAGCTTGTTACTTTCCCTTAATTATTTTACAGTCCTTCTTCTGTGCTTCTGCATACAGACAGCAGTGTGAGTCTCTGAGACAATACCTCTTCCTAGTGTGTCCCTGGAACAAAAGCTAAAATCACATAACTGCCTAGGATATAATGTTTCATTTTTTTCTCCTTTTTTTTCTCTATTTCTTTGCAAGCCCTAAATAACCATAGCTGCCTCATTATTCGAATCCAGAAGCCACTGTGCTGTGTAGCAGTAACAGAAACTGTCCCAGAAGATTTGACCACATGGGTATCTCTCCACAGCTCAACTGAGGGTTTCCTAAAAACAGGTAATACGGAATATTTGCTGTGCCAGGGCTTGAGGTGCATGCTTCAGTTCCCCAGCAGGGGACATACTCCACCCTCAGAAAGCTGCAAGCCTTCTCACAAAGTCACAACCATGACTGGCGAAACTCAACCCATTGGAAATCTATATTAGATGTCAGACCCGTCTAAGAGACAAATCTAATACTTTTGGGTGAAAAATAGCTCACAGCAGTCTGCTGCTCCTAGTTTACTGATATTTGGAAGAATGGTTTGGTTTGGCAATCAATGTCCTAGAGCCACCAAAGACCTTGATATTATCTTTTTTTCTTTAAGCCCATAAAGAGGATTACTGGAAGGAAAAAAAAAAAGAGAGAAAAAAAAAAAGAGAAAAAAAAAAAAGAGGAAAAAAAAAATCTGTGATGTTATATGAGCACCACCAATATTACTCATGTTTAGGTTTTTGCTTTGTTGTGGTTTAACCCAGCAGGCAGTCAAACACCACGCAGCCGCTCGCTCACTCCCCCCCATGCCCCCAGTGGGATGGGGAGAGAATTGGAAGGGTAAGAGTGAGAAAGACTTGTGGGTTGAGATAAAGACAGTTTAATAGAACAGAAAAGGAAGGGGAAATAAAATAATAATAATAATAATAATAATAATAATAATAATAATAATAATAATAATAATAATAGTATATAAAAAATGAGCGATGCACAATCCAATTGCTCACCACCCGTGCTGACTGATAACCAAGTAGCGATTGCTACTTCCTGGAACATGCCTACCATTCATATACTGAGCATGACGTCATATGGTATGGAATACCCTGTTGGCCAGCTGGGCCAGCTGTCCCAGCTATGCTCCCTCCCAGCCTCTTCCAGAGCATGGATGCTGAATGTCCTTGACTAGCCCTGCTAGCCAGGGTACTTAGCAACAACTGAAAACATCGGTGTGTTATCAACATTCTTCTCATACTAAATCCAAAACACAGCACTAGGAAGAAATTTAACTCTATCCCAGCTGAAACCAGGACAGCTTTCATAAAAAATTGGCGATGTTACTAAAGTTTACTAGTAATATTTTAATTATTTGTAATGCATTGTAAAGAGTTGTAAGGTTTACTTTGCTAAATGAGAGAGGCAACGCATAATCAGATGTATTGTATACAATAAGAAGTATATTTGAAATCAAGCAAGTTCTTTTTGTCTTACCAGTATCTCAGAAGTGCTGGGTGATGAGCTCAAAAGATAAGAACCTGGAAAAAATGCCCTAAAATAAAAAGAACCAAAGCAATTTGCATTGGTTAAGAATGAAGCCAAAAATCTTTGAAAATAAGAAGGACCTCATTTTCCACAACTTCATACTATAAACTGGGTTTTACATTGGTGAATGTCAAGCTGTAAAACATGACCATTTATGTTTTGTAATGCTGTGCTTTTCCTTTGTGCTTACTATACATAGAATAAACACAAGATTCATAGCATTGATAATAAGGCCCATGAACACAATACAGAATTACTTCCATTTTCCCCTACTGAGAATCTGGCACTTTACCTTTACATATCCTTTCTGAAATATAAAATTTTATAATCTAGCTTGAAAAGGGCATGTTGGGAGTGAAAGAGTTATGCTTACGGAAGTCCATCCATCCAGTCTCTGCAAGGCTACCAGATCTATAAATAATGGAGGAAGGCCCTCAAGCTAGGGATGCCAAATTTAGTAGCGTCTAATGAAAAGATAGGAGTAAAGTCCTGAAATCTCTTTTCAATTAACTTCAGCAGAAATGGGGACCTAGATTGAAAAGTCCTCAAAAAGCCATTGGTAGAGGTTTCTGTGACAATCTTCATATTCTTTGTACAAATAACTTATTCAAGATCACAATTAAAATGTCTGTTCTTGCTATGCATTTTAAAACCAGATCTGTTTACTCAAATTAAGGCTTTTCAAGCTTAAAGTCCCCATAAGAAGGGAAAGGGAGATACAAATCCTCATCATTACTTTTTGAAATGACTTAAAAATGACCGACAGCTCAATAAAGACATGTCTGGAAGGACCTATGTGGAAGTCTGTCTACAAAGTAGATTGAAAAAGTGTTTTGTTCTAAATCCTAATCTCTTCTGTGGTCTCAAGAAAGCTAACACAAGAAGATTGCCACAGAGATGAGTGATATTTGTCACCAGACATCTGCTAAGACACAACCACAGTGTATTTTCCCTGCTGGGTGACATGTAATGGAGGTTGCCCAATCCAGTGTTTACCATGAAAATTCAAATCCAGTGTTAAGAGATTTTCTTACTGTAGCTCTTAATGAAAAGTGCCTTCTGGATCGGTTATATCAGCAGGCTGACAGGAAATGAGTGGGATATCAAGACTTGAAAGCAATAGTTTTTAATCTGCATGATTCCCAGTTTTACTGTACCGGAAATAAAATACAGTGATGCTAGCAACCAGTGACAGGGAGAACAACAGGGCAGTGAGAATATTTGTGCATAAGACCATGACTGGTTATCCTGAAATGACACAAGAACAAGTTCCTTCTCTGAGTTCAGTCCCACTTACTCTGTGCTTTAGGAGTTGTATCACTGTGAAAGTAAATGCAGAAGTGATATACTCCCTAGTTTTAGTGTCTTTTAGGGAGATCAAGCACTTAAAAGGAGAAAAGGACTTGAGAATAGATGAGGGACTCTTAAGGGGCTGGTCAGGGTTTGGGGAATGGATGAATGACCTTGATGCAAGTATCTTAACAAACCTTTTGAGTCTTGCCCAACACTAATTAGTGGAAGTAGGTGAAAGAATATAATACAAACTTTATATATGTAACCAATTTATTATTTCTATCTTCTCTGCCCCTCTGCAGAAAATATACCGTCCATTGCTGTATCGTCATATGTGGCTGGGGACACTTAGATTGGGACCTGTGAGGAGGGCGGGCAAGCTGTTTCCCATAAATCTTCCTTACTCGGGAAACCCTATATTGAGCCTCTGGAACTCCCTTCTCTTTTTCTTTCTGTGTCTTATTCTCCAGTTTGATCCTAGCAAGCTCTGATTCCCCAGCAGCCCCTGGTGTTAGGATCACTTCTGCCTGTACCCAGAATGAGAGCTCAGGGTGGGGCAGCTTAAATACCCCGGACATGAGTCCCTGGTACTGCTGCGTCACCGCAGCAGACACAAAAACCAAACCCACTTTTGTGCTGTTAGCACAGGAGGTAAAAAGAGGCAGTCCCATCCTCGCAATTATCAAGACTGGTATTTTTAATTTGCTTCTGTACATTTCTGTCTTCTTTGAAAAGCAGAATACTAGAAATAAAAATTAAAAGCTATGTGAAACAAACTGCTATAGACTTTTCTATTTACTACCTGTAAAGGCCCAGGTGGCAAATACCAGTTCTGTTATAAAGAGCATGTGTGTTACACAGTGTTGCATTAGTGCATTCCAACCAATTACCCCCTGTAGCCACACAGGTTTCACCAAATGGCTAATACAGTGCAAACTGACAAATGTCCCAAAAACTAATTTTGCAAGCAAGGGGAAACAAATGTGTAAATCTCAGTGAAAGAAAGCCACAGTACGTCACAAAATTGCGGTGCTTTCCCTTTATTCCTTTTTCTTACTACTACCATGCAAATAATTCAACTGCTCTTCCTCAATGTTACAATAAGTGCTAAGCACCAATAAAATACAGAAACAATCAGCTTCCCCGTATATAGAGACACATTCTTTCAAAGGGATTTGAAGATGAATGTTTTCCTTTTATACATTATAAATATTAATTTGATTGCAAATGTTTTCTATTTTACCTTTGTCTCTTTAATAAGTCTCACCATACCTAAGAAAAAACAAAGGGTGTGTTGGTGGAAAGATTTGGGAGTTGTTTACAGTTTAGATACCTTCTGCTCTAAAATCACGGCTCTTCCAAATGAGCTAATGAAGTACTGTAACTCCACCAGCTCTGTCTGACAGCCATTACTCCCAGCTCTGCAAACACTGCATTAAATCTCTGTGTATCCTTGGTGACTGTTATTAGTAGGCCTGGGTGTATTTCACTAGACATTTGGAATTCAGCTAAGAAAATTCTCAATCAGAAACAAGCCATAATGGAGATAAAGATATTACAATCACTCTCTTTCTCAGAAGAAAGCAGGGGGGGAAATGATTCCTTCTGCCTAGAATTGTTTGATTTTGATAACCAGAAAATTGCTAAAAGAGCAATTCCTGTACCACTCCCCGCACCCTCCCTGGCAGTATGCAGTTTTCCTGCACGTTTGGGCATCTGCTGATGCGTAAGAACTGCAATTCACATAGAGTTTTAAATAACACCCAGTGCTCAGATCCTTTAAAGCATCCATCTACATCTTCCAATACCTTAAGTCTAACATGAAGGCACTGCTTACACCTTTAAGGCCAACATTCAGCTCTTACCTACTCTGACCAACATAAATTCATGTCTGTAAGAAGGCAGAAAGCCTCCTATATCACAGAGTTACTTATATTCCCATGAGGAAATATTTTGTAGGATTGTCTATCCTTTGATTTAGAGGAAGTCCAGAGAGACTGGACTCTGATCTCAGCTGAACACCTGAAATTAAATGGAATTAAGAAGTATTAACTTGCCTTGAAGTTTTGGATCACACTGCCTCAGTATCTAACTCAAACTTATTAATGTCTTTCAAGTAGTACGATCCTGGATAAAAGCAGGTAAATAGAATTTACTTGCTTTATTTTGCAAGATGTACTAACATATATTTACCAGTGCTTCGTACAAAATACCACCTTTCTGTACCAACACTTTTACTTACCATTATGCCAATAGAACTTTTTTTCCCTCCAATAGTAAACCAGAGATGTTTGGGTTTTTTCTTAGTTACTTGGTGATTTCCTCTTAACTGACCTTGCGGTAATAATAATTAGTGTTTCTTGTATTTATCTTTATGGAGTTATTGACACCACTTACTGTAACCAGTTACATATGTGAAGTCATTCACAAACTTATGTTTATTGATATCTCTCTGCTGATTGACAGCATTGTTCACATCTAAGGTCCAAAGCCAGGTTCTCAAGGGTACACGTTTTTTTGTTCAACTGCTAGTGGATTCCGGCTAAAAAGCTTACATCTAACAGCAGTGTGATTTCCTAAGCTCTGCAGCAGGCAGGATTGCCACTGACGATATACATCTAGACTGGGGGTCAGGATGGGCTGTTGGCCCATTTCACTGCACAACATACAGTGTTGTTGTGTTAGCCCCTTGAAACTGGTGTGACAACCCCTTAATTTTTTTCTTGAGAATCAGTCTTGCCTCCTTGAGTCCTAGCAAAGTAAAAGGGTGACCAAGATATTTTTAACCTTTCTACCTATATTTTATATCTAAACTCTTCAGCTTGAGCTGAGTTCAACCTGTTTTCCCTTATCTTCCCATGCAATTGAATATAGTGCTAACCAAACAGAAATCTGCTATGAAGTATTCCTCTAAACAAACTCTACCAATAGCTTCTTATCCAGACAAGGCAACAGCCCTGCTCTCCCTGTCTTGGTCCACTGATAACTCCAGATGAAACCATTCTGAAGAGCAGTGTTTCTTCTAGGAGACTTTAAGTGAATTTGAAATGAGACCACGATGTTTTTTTCTGCTGCTTGAGCCTTTAGTTGAAATCAGAGATGAATAACAGCTCCAGACCTCTGCACAGTCTAGTCTATCTTTGCTTCCACTTTTAAATATGTCCATGAAATTAATTCTGGCTCAAATAAGGAGTACCTGCCTTTCCAGTTGCTAGATAGTGGGAGAAGATTTTTGAATAATTTCACCATTAAAAGACCCTGGTTTTTTGCCTTCCGTGAGCATCTTTTATTTCCCACCATTTAAAACAAAGTATTGGGCTAGACAGAGTGACAGTGTAA
Organism: Calonectris borealis; assembly: GCF_964195595.1. Lineage (NCBI taxonomy): Eukaryota > Metazoa > Chordata > Aves > Procellariiformes > Procellariidae > Calonectris > Calonectris borealis. The sequence goes on from NC_134312.1 coordinate 183,353,545, forward strand.
CTCCATATATCCTACTTATTTTCTTCTGTTCCCTTATGGTTTATTCAGGAGCTGGTCCTGCCTCCAGTGAAACCATCATCAAAACTCAATTTGACTTCTGGGAAATGGAATACACTTTTAAGTAGCTATTAATTCCAATGCTACACATGCAAGATCATTTCCAGGACATCAGGAGTACCTTGTAACAACTACTTCGTGCTTATTCAGATAATAAAAATAAATAAGTAAATCCTTGTTCAGTAACATCAGTGTGATTATGAAACATTTCCTGTGACAATAATGATAAACGGATGGGTTTGGAATTTGTACTTTACACCTCAATTTTTTCCCTCTTAGAAACGGTGCCAAAAGTATGCATTTCTTTATGAGTGGAGAGTACCAGACTTTCCCTTTTTGACTTTTACATGTAAACAAATGTTTTCCTTTTGCCCACAGTAGTTTTAGATATCTAGATAATTTGAGGTGGTTGGTTGGTTGGGTTTTTTTCACCCTCTTTTTTTCTCCTAGTGATGGATAGACTTATATGACTAGCATCCTGCAACTGGCACATCTTTAGGGGAAATTCTCTAGAGAAAAATCAAAGGCAGATATGAAGAAATGTTACATTTGACTCTGGCCAGAACTCTGTGTAAAGAGCTGTGGCTGATCAATAATGGCCCTATTAATTCTTATCCTGGACGGATGATCATTTCTTCTGTTCCCTCCCCAGAGCTAAATTACTTTGAAACAGCACAAAAACTATTCACAGGAGTTAGTCCAAAGACATCCAAAAATATTTTCTTCCACACTGTCAAGTTTAACTCATAGTTTCACAAATTGAATAGAAGAGAATTTGATTTTATATTGCATGTTCGTCGGCTCCAAGTACCCCCAAAGCAGTTTGCAATTTTGAATTATCGGAAGCACTGACTGTGCAGTGAATGTGTAAGCAATAGCTCAACAATGGTTACACAGAAACCTACATATTAGAACCTGTTTTGCTGAGGGATCAAAAAGCTGGGCAGCCTTCCTTGTGGGATTCTGCACTTCCACCTGCACTGCTAACCAGCAATGGGCTGCAGGTGGTTTGTTTAAACATTTAATTGAATGGCACAACACATCCTTTAAGCAGCAGTGCCCACATTAGGCATGAGTGTGCATGCCAGTGAGCATGACAAAGGAACCATATTAAAGTAAATCTTCAGGTATATATAAAGAACTAGATCTTCAGCTGGTGAAAATTGGCATTGCTCCACTGAACCCAACACAACGCTGTTGATTTCCACCAGCTGAAGATCTGGCTGTAAGTATTTTGACACTGAGCCAGGCCTCTTTCACAATTTTGTTAAGTCATTAAGCTTTATACTTAAGTGTGCAATCCTATAAATTGTATTTAAATAGCTAATTTATCAGTTCTTTGAGAGTTCAGTTCTGTGAAGAAGCAAACATGTTTGGGTATGATTTTCCTCTTAGCTCAGCTCTCAAGCAAGTAGAGAAGAAAGGTAAAGAAGGGAAACCACATTCAGTTACAATTTCTTTTTTACTTTCTTTTAATTCAGAAATCAAAATGAAGGGGGAAAAACAGCACTGAGCACACATTCAGAAGAAAGACATTATATCAGATTCTAGTGTCTACCTTACTATTATTTTTATTATTATTCCTTATAAATATTCATCAATGTTGTCAATGTGTATTTGAGGGATTGCTTACAACCACAGAATCCAATCATGCTTGTAAGGTGGAAAGCTATTCACGTTCCGCTGAAAAAAAAAGAGAGGCACACCTCTACACTAAATACTTTGATGATTTGGGCCTATATCTTTCTGGCTAAGTCTACGCTGCTCTTAAACAGTAGCTTATGGTCAACCTGCCTCCCATCTAAATGTTTGGCAATCTACAACAGCAAAGACAACTCTGTGCAAACAGTAAATAGATTCCAAGTAGTGCTCAATAGACAATGTAGACATATCCATGCATCTCTCCCTACAAAAACAGAGTAGGATGGTGAGAAGCGAAAACAAAAACTAAAACAAATTCCTCCTACCTCCTTCTTCCCAGGCTTAACCTCACTCTTTCATTCTCAGCTCCTCTATCCCTTCCTCCCTAAACCAAGCAGTGCGGGGAGATGAGAAATGGGGGTTGTGGTCAGTTAATGACATTTTGCCTCTGCCTCTCCTGCCTCCTCAAGCTCTTCGCCTGCTCCAGCATGGGGTCCCTCCCATGGGATACAGTCCTTCATGAACTGCTCCAGCATGAGTCCTTCCTACAGGCTGCAATTCTTCAAGAACTGCTCCAGCATAAGTCCTCTCCATGGGGTATGGTCCATCAGGAAGAGATGGATCCAGTGTGAGTCCCTCATGGGCTGCAGTTCCTGCCAGAAAACCTGCTTCCATCCTGGGATCCTTTCCACAGGCTCCAGCTTCCTTCAGGGCATGTCCACCTGTGCTGGCTTGCGGTCCTCCATGGGCTGCAGTGTGGATGCCTGCTCCACCGTGGTCCTCCATGGGCTGCAGCGGGACAATCTCCTCCACCATGGTCTTCTCCACAGGCTGCAGAGGAATCTCTGCTCTGGTGCCTGGAGCACCTCCTCCTTCTCCTTCTTTCTCCTTGGTGCCTGCAGGGCTGTTTCTCACACTTTTTTCCTCACTCCTCACGTTACTGTGCAGCATTTTGCCCTTTCTTAAATACGTTTTCCCTGAGGTGCCACCATCTTGACTAAGGGGCTCAGCTGTGCCCTGTGGTGGGTGCATTGGAGCTGTCTGGAACTGGTTGTGTCTGACATGGGGCAGCTCCTGGCCTCTCTTCACATAGACCATCCCTGCCACCACCCCCTCACAGCCCCCTGGTACTAAAACAGGGGCACATAAACCTAATACAGAGGGAAAACTTACATTTCAGGCACTAATATATTAATCTTGATAAGGAAAAGAGTAACAGCTGTCCTTCTTTCTTGTGTAAGACAAAATTAATGAAGAAACTTGTATCCACTTGGTAAAGGAAAATCTGCTCCAGAAAACAATTGTTTGAACAATTTTTATAACTGTTCAAATAATTCAGGAAAAAACTTTCCATACAGGTGTTAACATTAGATACAGAAAATATATGGATACTGAAAGTGGTGGAATTTACCTCATCGAACTTTAGGCATCTCCAGAGCAGTCACCTACAGCTGAGCTGACCACTCCAGATATACTCTTTACAATTCAAGGAGGGAGAGACAGGTTCTTTTAGGGTGAAATTCTTCTGACCAAATATAGATGACCACCTAAAGGTAGGCTTCTTCCACTAAAAGTGTTTATTTCTCTCTGACAATAAAGATAGCTGTCCTGGTTTTGTCTGGGATGGAGTTGATTTTCTTCCTATTAACTGGTATAGTGCTGTGTTTTGGATGTAGTGTGAGAATAATGTTGATGACACGCTGATGTTTTGGTTGTTGCTAGGTAGTGTTTACGCTAGTCAAGGACTTTTCATCTTCCCATGCCCTGCCAGATGTGCAGGGGGCTGGGAGGGAGCGTGGCCAGGACGGCTGGCCCAGCTTGCCAATGGGCTATTCCATACCATATGACGTCATGCTCAGCATATAAGGCTGGGTGAAGAAGAAGGAGGGGGGGCATTCGGAGTGATGGCGTTTGTCTTCCCAAGTAACCATTAGGCGTGATGGAGCCCTGCTTTCCTGGCGATGGCTGAACACCTGCCTGCCGATGGAAGTAGTGAATGAATTCCTTGTTTTGCTTTGCTTGCGTGCACGGCTTTTGCTTTCCCCAATAAACTGTCTTCGTCTCAACCCATGAGTTTTTCTCACTTTTACCCTTCTGATTCTCTCCCCCATCCCACCCAGCGGGGGGGATGAGCGAGCGGCTGTGTGGTGCTCAGTGGCCGGCTGGGGTTAAACCATGAAAAAAGCTTAGCTGCCTATGTTTGGCCACATAAATTCCATCTTAGATGTTTTATGATTAGATTTCTAGATATTTGGATGCTTAATAAAGACCATAAGCTTATGTGTTAAGACATTCTGAGCAAGCGGAACTGCCTCTTTAGTATGAAATGCTGAATTTAATCATAGACTGGTGGTAATTAGTAAGCCAGAGTGAGAGAGAACGAAAGTCCAATCCTTGTTCCATAAATATTGCAAAAGTTTTATATAAGCAAAACGTTTTTAAACAGATGAACTTGAGAAGACCTGGTTTGAATACCAAATAGGTTATTGGTTGACAGATGTTTCTGGGGATACAGGTTCAGCTCCCTACAGCAGCATGAAAACTCAGACAGGGTCTTCCAGGGGCATAGGTGTATGCTCTAACCAGTAAAATCCCATGTAAAAATTGGAGAGGGCAAAAGGGAGTACAACATCTTCCACCAGTAGTTTCTATGAGTTCAACTCAATAGACATGATTTGAGAAGTCAGATGAATCAGTCTCAGATGGGCAGTTCAGAGAGTAAACTATCTAGTTGTTACATACTGACAGAGCCGAGATATAAACCAAGGCCTTATCTGTTCAGTGCTCCCTAGATCTAGGCAGTTTTGAGTAGACATTTAAGGTTCTTAAGCAGCTTTAAAATGTAAATGTAAGGATTTCTAGTGTTAGGCAACGGGTTTTAAATGCTAGTCTAGTCTGTAGTTCTTGAACTGGCATTTAAGATTTTTAACATATATCCTCTCATTTCTGATGTGACGATGTGTTAGAGCTTTTCTACCTTATATACATATTTCCTTTTTTTAATAGAAAACTCACAATTAAATAAGGTGAAGAAAATTTGGGAAATTAGGGTTTTAGCAAACCAAATTTGAGGGTCATTACCAGAGGAAAGTATACTTGCCTGTCTGACATTGAACTGTATGGGAATAAAGGAGATCTAAATACATAATATTACTATGCTCTTTCCTGGAATTAATTTAATTAATCACAAGGAGTGATGTATTGGTCTGTGCCATTTCAGTGTGATGTGTGTTGACAAGGTGAAGACCTGGGTACCATTCTGTGCACGCTGTGCACTCAGATTCTCCTGGTTACTGCTTCCTTACTTCTTCACGTGGCCAGTAGCTAAGCAGAACTGTAGGCAGAGTGTTTAGCAAGTCATGATAATATGCCATCCTCAGCGTGTCAAATGTGGTGCATAGCTCAGAGTTCCCCTTATATGTATTGCTTCTGCTGTGGTTATCATTTATAATTTTTACAGTGCCCAAAAGAGTATTCTCAAGCAGGAGTAATTCAGCAGCCTGGCAGTTTCATTAGTGCAGAGTCAGGCTCTTGTGTTCAACACATTTTACCTTGCACTTGCAACACTCTGCAGTTCTCTGGGAAGGATGAATGCTTATAAATACAAAAGGAAATTTGTTCCCTTTTTTAAACATTTCCTGACCCTTATTTCCATAATTCCTCACTGTGAACAGACTTAACTCTTATCAAAAACTAACAAAAGCTCCTAAGCTCTAAGGCAAGACAACTTTAACCTCACATATCAGTAACATCTATAAACTATTTGCCAAGTTGTTGCTAACCACTCAAGTATAGGAGCAGGAATCTCCTTACAGATTACGACAATCACTATTTCTTTGCTGTATGCATAAAAATGCATATCAGGTTTAAAGTATTTCGGATGCAGAAATCTCATCATTCCCTTTTGCGAACACATCTTCCCTTGGAAGATGCACTCATAGCTGTTCAGCAGAGTCCAAAGCCTATATTACTGTAGAGACTTCCACTTTCAATTCTGGGTTTGCATTGCTTTGTTTGAAGATTTTGTTTTGTGCTTATTTTAAAACCTTTCTCCACTTATTTTTGTAACTTTTACTGGTAGCATCTTCAAAAACTGTCCTCTCCCAACCTGCCCTTTCCAGTGTTCTAAATATAAATAAGTAGAAAAAAAAAATGCATATTAATAAATAAAGAAACATAGGTGTGTCTTGCAGACAGTAAGTTTTTTAAAGTCCTTCCTGAGTTCTTGAATCATTATCCCTGCATAATTTATACTGTGTTACTGTGTGCAAACATTCAACCTGGCCCACAAAGAAGCGATGTGAGCCAGTTCAAAAGATAGACCTTGGATTTTCACAGTAGAGGGCAAAAGCTATTTATTTATGTATCAAATAATTATGAAAATTTCTGGCCATATTTTCTAATCAAAGGAATGTGGAAGAAAGGCAGAGGATATGTAGTTCATTATCACCTTTCTAACCCTTTTGCTCAGAGCCAGGAATGCTGATACTATACCGGTTGAGCACTGAGTCCTCTTCATTGCTGTTATCCTCCCATGCTTTCTCTATGGAGAAAGTGTTAAAGCGGCTGCCGGATTTACGTACTGAAGGGAAAAAAGGCAAAATTCTTTCTGTTAATTGCATTGACTGAAAGCACAGCATAGTACACAGACTGGTCCTGAGTACAGGTACATAGTGTGAACACATATTTTACAGGACAGCTCTAGAGAAGTGACAAAAGGCCCAGACTCCTTAGGATGCAAAGTAGTTCTGCTCTGCTCCCTATGTTGGGAATGCACTCTGCATAATATCCGAACTTTATCCTCCAATTTGATTAAATACATCAACATACACTAAAATTCTAGTACATTTTCCTTTCCCTGAGTAATATTTCAATTTTTTTTTTCTTTTTTCTTCCTTGAAGAGTAACGAACCCTTTAAATAGACCTGAGCGAGTTGAGATATCCTTAGCTACCAGCTAAATGTCCACCCAGCTGCTCACTTACTCTCCATCCCCAACAGAACATGGGGAGAAAATAGGAATAGAAAACTTCTGGGTCAAAATAAAGACAGGGAGATTGCTTACCAGTTACAGCCATGGGCAAAACAGACTTGTTTTGGGGGGAAAAAAAGTATATTGCCAAGTAAAATAGATTTGTGGGGTGACAAACAAAAACAAACACTAAAACCACCTTTCCTCCTTGCTTTTTGAGGCTCAACTTCCCTCCTTTGTTGCAGGCTCATCTATCTGCCCCCCTCTTCCTTGAATGGTACATTTGGGTTGGGGACTGGGGGTTTGAGTCAGTCCATAACAGCTCCTCTCTGCTGCTCCTTCCTCCTCACACTTTTCCCCTGCTCCTGCATGGGTCTTCCAGGGGCTGCAGGGAATATCTGCTCTGGTGCCCCTGCAGCGCCACTCCTACGCTCCTCAAATCTTGCCGTGTGTATCTAATATACTAAGCAAGTACTGGAAGTTTTTTTTTTTTTTTTAAATTATGAAAACTGGGAGAAAAAAGTCATGAAAATACTTGACTTGGGCTGAAACGGAGAATTTTGTCAAGTTTTCACAGAAGCGCTAAAGGTCACTAAAGTCACGTTTGTCAAATGGAACCATTTTGTTTGAATTGCAGCAAAACATTTTGGTTTGCATTTTTTTAAACTTTTACCTATTTCTGTCTTTATCTGGTACAATTTTAAAACTAATGATATTTTGAAACAAAAAGTTAAAAAATATGAGATTGAAAAGTTGAAAATATTGAGATTTTTAACACTATTGATTTGAAACATTCCATTTTGGAAATGTCAAAATGAAATCTGTATGTTTTTTTCTCTTTTACTATTTTTATCCCAGATTATGTTGGAGTGTAGGGGGAATTTTGTAAAGATTTTTCCCCTCTGTTACATGGAAATGACTCATGCTGGGTTTTTCAGAATAGCAAAAGATTTAAGCATCTGTCTAAAGTCCACGTTGTGAAATTGCCTTGCAGCTATTGAGAATTGTTTTCACCTGAAAGCTGAGAAGAATATCTGTAAGGAAACCAGAGAGGTTTTTACTGAATATAACCCAGTTGCTTAAGATTTAGGTTTTGATGAATCAACATTTTCTACTAAAGATTTTTTTTTCTCTAAAAATGTTCAGCTGATTTTATTGTTAAGTCATGTGATGTCATTGCTACAACTTCATTGACCCTGCTTAATAAAGCCAGTTTTATCTTTTACGTAAGGTAAACGGTTTACGTAATGGAAACAGTGATACTTTGATAGTCATATGCATAAAGTATCCAGCACTGAAATGAAATCAAGTCTAGGCCCGTTTGCTTTTTCAAAAAGTTATTTTCAACAATGGTTTGTGGGTTGGGGGAATGTGTTGGATACCAGCATCATAAAACTGTTTCCACAACTTTCACAGTTGAAATCCTTTGTTGACCATCCCAGCTCAGATGCTGATGAATAGAAGGGAATGAAGTCTGGCTTCTGACTTGAAGATATGGTAGCAATAGGGTCAGATATGCATCTTAAGTGTGGGTTTGTGCAAAGTGTGGTTGTGTATTTCTGGTTCTAAATTTTGACTCTACCAATTTGGTTGTTTTCATGACCAAAGAATTTACTTTTTTTCCTCTCTGACAGACTAAAGGAAGAAAAAAAAACAGAAAAAAAGAGTAGAGTTTATGATACAGGCATACTCATTTATTATATTTTTATTTCTGAAATTTCTATCAAAATCTTGATCAGGTTGCTAGATGAAACTTTTTTTTCTTGGCACAAAAATTTGGTCTCAACTCATGGTTTAAAATACTCATCTCCATTATCTCACTTTTAAGTTTTATCTTTTTCCTCTGAAATCTGTCTGGATATATATTTTGTACCTCATCCAGCTTTTCTTTATCCACTCCTCTTCTACTATGTCTCCAACATGTCAGAATTAAGGGGGAGGGAGCAGAATGACATGTAAGAGTATAGGAGTATTCAACTATTTTGTTTAAGCTTTTGAATGTATAGCTACCTATTTTTTTGTTTTCAGAAAGTTTTCATCGTAGTAGCCTGAAGTGCAGCACTTTAATAATTATTGACTGTTTTTCAGCCATTACCTGTTCTGGGATGGAATAGCAATGAGCATTACAGCTTTTCCTAGTGGGCTCAGGGAAGCCTGCTCACCATATGAGTAAGTCATCAACAGTCCACTGCAGGTACAACCAGAATACTTTGTCAGGTGGATAGTTTCCTAGATGCAAACCAAATTATTTTATGCTTGGTTAGCTACACAGTATATTTCTACATTTACTTGTATTGTTATGCTGCATTTAGCTGACTAATGACTCAAGAACTTTATTTGCTAACTTTATCCACAGCACCTGCTCAAGGATTGCAATAATATAAATAATTTCTATGGAATTAACAAAGGAAAAAAACAATTTCAGCCAGAGAAAGTTCAATACTGTTTAGAAAACACACCATGATTGCTTAATAAAATCACTGCAAAGATCTGGCCAGAAGACTGGTCATTAGGGAGAGCAGGACATATTGATGTACAACTCTCAGTGACACTTCAGGACAGATTTGCTGAGGTGAAGGTAAGATTCTGGGGCTATAGCCAACCCATCAAGATGTCCTTGGACAGCGTGCAGAGATGTGACGTGGCAGTAACCTTACACCTGAGCAGTTGTGCTGACCGTATTGAAGCTGGATACGATCCTGATGTTATCAATGGATAGATGCTGTGAAACGGTTTGCCTCAGTCTCAATATGATGAAATTGAAGCGTTTTTTTTTTTTTTTTACTTAATTAAGGTCTATGCCACTCTGTGACAATGCAGAACAATAGCTGTCTTCCAGTGGCACATTTTAAAAGATATATTAGTATAAATTATTACTCGTAAATTTCTACCTTCTTAAAAAATTGTGCCAAATGAAAAACCTTAATCTTCTCATTTTCAGTATTGATCATGTTTCTTCTGTGTGATAATCTATTCTTAACGTGTAAACAAATAATTTTATGTAGTGATAACTAACAATGGAAAGAAAGACAGTACCAGGACATTATCTTGCACAAGAACATTCACCTAGGCTGTAGGAAAGAATGGAAAAAAAAATCTATATAGGTTTCTTGAGAAATAAGAAAGTACCAGTTCCTATACTACCTTAAAGAAAATGTGCAATGTATTATTTTGACACAGTCTACTGGACAAACAAATGTGTATCTGTATTCACACACAGTCAAGACCATAAAATTGTCCTGTCTTCAGAAGATGGCATTTTATAATAAAAGTTTCATGACTTTTAACTGAAAACTATCTATGTTAAAATGGTAACTAAGCATAACAAATTCATTAAAGTAGCAAATGCAGAAGTAGAACAATGGATGTAAATCCTCTGCGCTGAATTTTATGCTGTCATAATACCTCATCAGTGTAGAGTGACAACCATGTTAGATTGACACAATTGGAAAAGGAAGTGAACCTTATATAGCCCAGCTGGCATAAATTAAAATAGCTGATTTGATCTTAGCTCTCTAATGTACATTAGTTGAACTTTGTGATTCATATTGGAGGGAAAGGATTTTATTCAATAAAACTTAAAAACACTGCAAATGGTCCCATGTGGAAACAAGTCGACTTGACCAGTGAGCAGTTGACATATATAAATATAAAAGAAGTTGTCAAATTTAATGAACGCCTTTAAAAGTGACATTCATTCCTTCTGATTGTACAGCCTGGACTTAACCACAAAATAACAGAGGGTATCACATAAAATAAAATGTGATTTATGGTGTGTCTTCTTTATTGACAAGTTCTGCAAGCAGAGAACACCCAGAGCCCAGTCAAGCGACAGAGAAAATGAGTTTTCTCATTTGAATTTGAAAAACATGCACTTGACAGTTTTCAAGGGCTGTTTTCAGAATGGCCACAGATTTAAATGTTAGCTGTGGTTTATCTGAGACGTGACCAGAGCATTCTGTTCTAAAGGAAAAAAAAAAAATTGCTGAGTTTTCTCAAGGGACCTTATAATTTGCTGATTTCTTTCCTTAAATGATTGCCCCTACTGTAGCTCCGTAGAAGGTAAGAACAGACTAGAAAATGTCCTGATCTGGAACTTGTGTTTGAGGGAATAATCTCAGTGAACACAACAGAAGATTTTTTTTTTTTTTTTGAATCAGGAATATAAATTCAGTCCTTTATTTATTATCCCAAGTCTGTGTTTATTGTTTTGTGTTTCCATAAGAGAAAGTGACTCTTGAGTCCCAAGCTTCCCTACTATTTACTGTTCTAACAAAATCTACTTTTTATTTTGATAGAAGGTATCACATTATCTGCACTGCAGGGAATCTATAACTGAAGGGTTATGTGTATTGTTACCAATCTAAGTCAAACAGATACTAGTTGGGGAGATTTGCATAGAGACGATCATAAGACCCAGCTTAAATAATTTAAAAGCATTCTAACCTATCTGCTCCTCGGGGTTTCACTCATTTCTTTACATTTTCATTGCTGAGAATTAATCCCTGTTTTGCCTTCCTATTCCTTTGAATAGATAACGGATTGGATAAAATATCACAAAATGGCTAGCTTTTACAAAACACATCCCTAAAGGAGTAAAGTAACCTCCTCTGAAAAGAAGGACAGCAGAATTTTGATGAATGAACACTGAATAGAAGGCTTAAAAAAATATATTAGTTCAGCATTGGACTGTTGGGAGCAGAGTTAGACCACATCTATATACTTCTAAAAGTATGTTGTGTTATTCATTATTGATATTGTAGGTCTTATATATAAAAACTAAAAGCATACTAAATTTTGAAAAATGCTCTTACAGCTGCAATTTTGTTTTCAATGTAGATCTAGTTTCTAAAAGTCTTTGAAAACATTTTCTTTGTTAGTAAATGTAAGCAACTAGACAAAGGGCTTTCTTCATTTTATTTCTTTTTAACATTTCCAGTTTGTCCTTATTTTTTGCCTGTCCTAATGCATATATTTTAATCTATTTGATAGTATATCTTTTTTCACTTCTGAGAAGTATAACTGATAGGGCAGGATGCAGTTGCTTGGACTGTAATCAGTACAAAATGGATTGACCATATTACATTAAACCTTGGTTCATCAGCTTGCGTCAGCCCTAAGGTTTTCTCAGTGATGTATGAGAAATTATGAAATCTCTTGGATTCTTTGACTCTTTGCATTCCAGAATTCTAGCTGAAATCATCAAAGAAATTTTTCATGACACTTGCTTTAGGAAGCTGCTTTTCAGCATGTTGCTGTCTAAATAAAACTCCTTGCCATGGGATATTAGAAATGCATTTTACTTTTTACTTGCAATTTATATTGGTTTATTGGAATTATATATCCAATATGTTGTGTGGTTATGTTTTGGAATTTAATTCCCTGCTAAGTAAAGAACTAAACTAATTGCTTGCTAATTCTCTGGCTACTGAAAAGTTAAACGTTCAAATGTTAAGACTACTGAACTTCAGGTAGACTTTAACTTCACTGAAATAAAATTTCAGGACTAAATTCCAGGTGTAAATGTCATTACATTTTAAAGTTTTTAAAATCCCTTTATAATTTTAAATACTATGACCTAAATTTATATCCACCTATTTTTCTTAGTCTCCCCTATACACACATTTAAACATATACACAAAATCATTGTCTTAACAGTATCATATTTTGCCTTTTTGTTTTAATGAGAATATTCTCTCTTTTGAATGTAAATTTTAGAATCATATGAATACAGTAAGAACTCCTATTACAAAGACATCTATCTACTCCACAGTGTTTTGCATTGATTTATAGCATGTACTGTATCACACACATTAGCCTGTGCTAAGATTATATAGGCTAAAGCCAGAGAATATAGAGCATCTCTAACTTGGTTTCAAAGCAGCCAACTAAGCATATCATACAAATCAAGCTACTACATGGCCTACTTCTGGGAAAAAGACTTATATATATCTATATTTTCACAGTAATCTATCTTTTGCTCTCATTTAAGTTCCATAAGTAGTATTATGCTTATAGGAGTTTCCTTTGAATTTGAAACAAAAAATGAATAGTAATGTGATATTGTCATCATTTAATATTTGCATTATGTCTCTACTTCAAATTCTGTGTCCTGTGATTAAAAAATGTAATCGCACAAAAATGTATAAACTATGAAGAGAGAAAGAAAACAAAATAATATTAATCCCTTTTCATTGATGGAAATTGAAAGAAAGAAGTAAGGGGGGAGGATTACCAGTATTCATCTGCTCTGATTTATAAGTTTAAGTATAAATTGATCATCTAGATCCCTCAGAAAGTGTGTCTGGAACTCCAGTTCTGTCTCATCTACCATAAACAACTGAAGCATTATACAAAGAGTAAATATCAACAACTGTCTACCATCTCAAAGAAAGCTAGTATTAGACATGACTGTATAATGACTTTGCAGACAGCTTTACAGACTGAGGAAGAAATTAGGTATCTTGATTCTCAGAGGATCAGTAGACAAGAGACAGGCACTCATTCCCACTTGTGAGAATGTGTGGGCATTTCTCAAATGACTGCCTACGTGTTCTGGTTTAACCTGGCAGGCAGCCAAACATCACACAGCCGCTCGCTCACTCCCCCTGCTCTGGTGGGATGGGGAAGAGAATTGGAAAAAAAAAAAGTAAAATTTGTGGATTGAGATAAAGACAGTTTAATAGAACAGAAAAGGAAGGGAAAATAATAATAATAATAATGATGATAATTCTATCATACAAAACGAGTGATGCACAATGCAATTGCTCACCACCCACTGACCAATGCCCAGCCAGTCTTCGAGCAGCAGTCGCCACTTCCCAGACTACACCTCTTAGTTTATATACTGAGCATGACGTCATATGGTATGGAATACCCCGTTGGCCAGTTGGGTTAGCTGTCCTGGCTATGTTGCCTTCCAGCTTCTTGTGCACCTGGCAGAGCATGGGAAGCTGAAAAGTCCTTGACTACATAAACACCACTTAACAACAACTAAAACATTGGTGTGTTATCAAGATTATTCTCATCCTAAATCCGAAATACAGCACCATACCAGCTACTAGGAAGAAAATTAACTCTATCCCAGCCAAACCCAGAACACTAGGGAAGGAGGAGACACCTAGTATATCTGTGCATCTACATGTCCCGATAGTCAGAGTAATTAAGTAGGTTGTATGACTGTATGGGGCAGATGAGTTTCAGGTGGTTAAAGGCTGGGTTAGGGTAGATAAATTAAGGTTGTATTTAGGTGGAGTGTATCTAGCACTTAGAAACAAAACAAACAGATGCAATCATTAAATGGAAACATAAAATGTTTTCAGAACATGTGCTCACCAAAGGGAAAATTTCCCTGGCAACCTAAGCAATGGGCCTGTGACATTCATCAAAACTGGCTCTTTTTCACATACTATATTGTATTTTTTGAATTAATAAAGTAGGAAAAGTGGGTCACAGAGTGAAACATTTGCACTGAAAGAAAATGTCATGTAAGTAACAGGAGATTATTTGCTATAGTCCGAGGTCAGCATGCATCTTGCTGAAACAGCTCAGACTGTTTTATAACTGCTCTGTTACCTGGCATATTTCTATTTTACAATGATATCAATGTACTGCATTGATATGATAATGATTCTTGAACAGCTTTTGTACTTCTAAGCATCATATACCTGTCCAAGGTTTCCACTTACAGGGAATCTTAATTATTCTATGGAATTAGCAGAGATCTAAGGTATCTTATCCAGCGAAAGTTCAATAGCACTTGTAAAGCAGTTCCTGGCAGCATCAATTTACAAAATTCAAGTAGTGCAAAACCAGCTTCCACTTGTTAGAATAGATAAAGCAACAGTTAACACATTGAAAAGATTAAGTGAGTATATTGGCCAACATTCAGTAATTACAGGTACTTGGGGGGGAAAAAAAAAAAAAAAAAAAGCCCAACACAAAATGAGCATGGCTTCCTTAGCTAAAGAATATTTTTCTGGCAGGGGATGTTGAAAGGGAAGATATAAACTAAGGACTCATCTACCTATAAGCTTGCTAGTAACTATTTTGCCAGAAGATATTTTTCATCATATAGATATAGAATAGATAATTTTAATTTAAAAAAAACACTAAATAGAAAATAAACTGAGTAGAACTATTGAATGACTGCATTGATTTACAAGCTAGCATTCTGACTTGCACCTATGTGTACAGGGAGTATGAAAGGGAAGCTTCCACATTTTTTCTAATACAGAACTCTTGGAAGCTGAATTTTAGCCATGTGGAAACCCTCCATCACTGTAACAAGGTAAAATAGGCCAGACCTGCATGGGGCAAAAATAAAAGAATCCAATTCTTTAGTAGTTTCCTTAGCTAGAAGATGGTCTAAAAGAGCCTGTGACACCAGAAAACTTAAATACGATGTAATAAACACTGAAAGGGAGAGGAAAAAATATAGGCAGACTCATAAATAGGAGTTTTCCGGTTCGTGCAGGCTGCTACAGTTGTATGGTAAAAAGGCCTTTTTGCAACCTGTTTTCCCTTAATGATATTTAGCAGGCATGCATAAGTTAAGAGTTTTTCTATTTGAACATTTATGTTGCTCAGGGGTATTGCCTCCCTCTGCCACTGAGAGGAGCTGTAAACACCCAACACTATTATTAGTGTTACGATATGCAAGCAGTACATGTATTTATATGGAGGCATTAAAATATTTTATACCCTGTTCCTTCAAGGAGAATTTGAAGAAAAGTTTTTTAAAATCTAGCAGAAGAGAGAGATATACATCAAGGAAGTTTGGGATAAGACAACTGGTCAGTTATTTGAACCACATTATTTAAACCAAGATGAAAACTTCATCCTTGCATAGTAAGGAACTTAAACAAGAACTTGATGACACTTTAGGTCAAAGATGTCATACAGATGTCTTTAGCCCAACATAAGTCATATGTTTTACAAGATACTAATTAAAAGACAGTATTAAGAGTAGATACCTTGGAGAATCTCTCGTTCTCTAGATTTATTCATTCTGACTTGAAGCTGTTTTGCTAGCATTCTTAGTTCACAAATTGGGAGCCCTTCTGAGGAATTTTTGCTTCTAGGCACTGTTCAAGCAGAATAGATGGATTGTTTCCCTGAAAGCTTAAAACCAAAGGCTAAGACAAGGTACACTAAAACGAAACAGAAATAGAGGAAATACATGAAAACTATGACAGTGTTAGTGTAAGTTGCCCTTACACAACAGATACGGAACGTGAGGACCGGACAAACGAGGATGCAGATGAAGGCCCATCCAGGGGGTTGCCCGAGGTGAGGCAGTCAGCCCCACACATTATGAATGCCTCTGCTAATTAAAAAAAGAGGGTAATTGTCATAGGTGATTCCCTTCTGAGGGGGACAGAGGGCCCAATATGCCGACCAGACCCATCCCACAGGGAAGTCTGCTGCCTCCCTGGGGCCCGGGTGAAGGACATTACTAGGAAGCTCCCTAGTCTCGCGCAGGCCTCCGATTACTACCCGCTACTGGTTATACAGGCTGGCAGTGAGGAGGTTGCAGAGAAGTCCCGAAGCGATCAAAAGGGACTTCAGGGCACTGGGGCAACTGGTGGAAGGATCGGGAGCACAGGTAGTGTTTTCCTTGATCCCTTCAGTGGCAGGGAGGAATACTGAAGGGAACAGGAAAACTCATCGGATCAACACGTGGCTTAGGGGCTGGTGCCATTGGTGAAATTTTGGCTTCTTTGACCACGGGGAGGTTTACACGGCACCGGGCCTGCTGGCGACGGACGGAGTTCAGCTGTCCCACAGGGGAAAAAGGATTCTCGCGTGTGAGTTGGCCGGGCTCATAGAGAGGGCTTTAAACTAGGTTCGAAGGGGGACGGGGATAAAACCAGGCTCACTAGAGAAGAGCCTAGGGGTGACACGCCAATGTCAGGGGAGAAATCGATAGCCCAGCTCAAGTGCATCTACACAAATGCACGCAGCATGGGCGGCAAACAGGAGGAGCTGGAAGCCATTGTGCAGTGGGGTAGCTATGACTTAGTTGCCATCACGGAAACATATTGGGATCAGTCCCACAACTGGAGTGCTGCAATGGATGGCTATAAGCTCTTCAGAAGGGACAGGCGAGGAAGGAGAGGCGGTGGGGTAGCTCTGTATGTTAGGGAATGCTTTGACTGTCTAGAGCTCAATGGTAGTGATGATGAGGTCGAGTGCTTGTGGGTAAGGATGAAGAGGAAGGCCAACAAGGCAGATATCCTGCTGGGAGTCTGTTATAGACCACCCAACCAGGACAAGGAGGCAGACAAAATATTCCACCAGAGGCTGGCAGAAGTCTCCCAGTCGCTAGCCCTTGTTCTCGTGGGGGACTTCAACTTTCCGGACGTCTGCTGGAAATACCACACGGCAGAGAGGAAACAGACGAGGAGGTTCCTGGAGTGTGTGGAAGATAACTTCCTGACGCAGCTGGTAAGCGAGCCCACTAGGGGAGGTGCCTCGCTTGACCTGCTGTTCACAAACAGAGAAGGACTGGTGGGAGATGTGGTGGTCAGAGGCCGGCTTGGGCTTAGTGACCATGAAATGATAGAATTCTCAATTCTTGGTGAAGTAAGGAGGGGGGCCAGCAAAACCGCTACCATGGACTTCCGGCGGGGGGACTTTGGCCTGCTCAGGACACTGGTCGAGAAGGTCCCTTGGGAGACAGTCCTGAAGGGCAAAGGGGTCCAGGAAGGCTGGACGTTCTCCAGGAAGGAAGTCTTAAAGGCAAAGGAGCAGGCTGTTCCATGTGCTGTAAGAAGAACGGGCGGGGAAGACGACCGGCCTGGCTGAATGGGGAGCTCTGGCTGGGACTCAGGAAAAAAAGGAGAGTTTACCACCTTTGGGAGAAGGGGCAGGCAACTCAAGAAGAGTACATGGATCTCGTTAGGTCGTGCAGAGAGGAAATTAGAAAGGCAAAAGCCCAGCTAGAACTCAACCTGGCCACTGTCGTCAGAGACAACAAAAAATGTTTTTACAAGTATATTAATGACAAAAGGAGAGCCAAGGAGAATCTCCATCCTCTATTGGATGTGGGGGGGAACGTTGCCACCAAGGATGAGGAAAAGGCTGAGGTACTTAATGTCTTCTTTGTCACAGTCCTTAATAGTCAGAGCAGTTATCCTCAGGGTACTCAGCCCCCTGAGCTGGAAGACAGAGATGGCGAGCAGGATAAACCCCCCATAATCCAAGAGGAAGAAGTTAATGACCTGCTATGCCACCTGGACACTCACAAGTCTATGGGGCCAGATGGGATCCACCCGAGGATACTGAGGGAGCTGGCGGAGGAGCTTGCCAAGCCACTCTCCATCATTTACCAGCAGTCCTGGTTAACGGGGGAGGTCCTGGATGACTAGAGGCTTGCCAATGTGATGCCCATCTACAAGAAGGGGTGGAAGGAGGATCCGGGGAACTGCAGGCTAGTCAGCCTGACCTCAGTGCTGGGAAGATTATGGAACATTTCGTTTTGAGGGCGCTCACGAGGCATGTCCGGGACAACCAGGGGATCAGGCCCAGCCAGCACGGGTTTGTGGAAGGCAGGTCCTGCTTGACCAACCTGATCTCCTTCTATGAGCAGGTGACCCGCCTAGTGGATGAGGGAAAGGCAGTGGATGTGGTCTACCTGGACTTCAGTAAAGCCTTTGACACTGTCTCCCACAGCATTCTCCTAGAGAAGCTGGTGGCTCATGGCCTAGACAGGTACACTCTTCGCTGGGTAAAAAACTGGCTGGACGGCCGAACCCAGAGAGTTGTGGTGAACGGAGTTAAATCCAGTTGGCGGCCGGTCACGAGCGGTGTTCCCCAGGGCTCAGTATTGGGGCCAGTCCTGTTCAATATCTTTATCAATGATCTGGATGAGGGGATCGAGTGGTCCCTCAGGAAGTTTGCAGATGACACCAAGCTGGGCGGGAGTGTTGATCTGCTCAAGCGTAGGAAGGCTGTGCAGAGGGACCTGGACAGGCTGGATCGATGGACTGAGGCCAACTGTATGAGGTTCAACAAGGCCAAGTGCCGGGTCCTGCACTTCGGCCACAACAACCCCAGGCAATGCTACAGGCTTGGGGAAGAGTGGCTGGAAAGCTGCCCGGAGGAAAAGGACCTGGGGGTGCTGATTGACAGCCAGCTGAACATGAGCCAGCAGTGTGCCCAGGTGGTCAAGAAGGCCAATGGCATCCTGGCCTGTATTAGAAATAGTGTGGCCAGCAGGAGTAGGGAGGTGATCGTGCCCCTGTACTCAGCACTGGTGAGGCCGCACCTTGAATACTGTGTTCAGTTTTGGGCCCCTCACTACAAGAAGGACATGGAGGTGCTGGAGTGTGTCCAGAGAAGGGCAATGAAGCTGGTGAAGGGTCTGGAGCACAAGTCTTATGAGGAGCAGCTGAGGGAACTGGGGTTGTTTGCGCTCTACAACTGCCTGAAAGGAGGTTGTAGTGAGGTGGGTGTTGGTCTCTTCTGCCAAGTAACTAGTGATAGGACGAGAGGAAATGGCCTCAAGTTGCACCAAGGGAGGTTTAGATTGGACATTAGGAGAAATGTCTTTACTGAAAGAGTGGTCAGGCCTTGGAACAGTTTGCCCAAGGAAGTGGTTGAGTCACCATCCCTCGAAGTATTTAAAAGACGTGTAGATGAGGCACTTAGGGACATGGTTTAGTGGGCATGGTAGCGTTGGGTTGACGGTTGGACTCGATGATCTTAGAGGTCTTTTCCAACCTTAATGATTCTATGATTCTATGATCAGACTCGAACACTGTTCAGAGTTGTTTGACCATTGTCAATTTTGCCAAGGGTATCATGAAAAAGAACTAGAAGGAAGAACTGCAAGGATGAAGATTAAATTTTGTAGCTCTTAAGAAGAAAAAAAGAAATCCAAGTATGGGAGAGAAATTTCAAGGAATCTGTTTGAAAGCTAGGATGAAAATAGCTTGAAAATGAAGTCTAGAATTTAAAATATTTTATATACAATGTGACAGATAAGGGAAAGTGTATGTAAGAACTTAGTTTCATGGACAAAGGAACAGGGCACAAAAATGATCTCTGAAATACCATTCTGGGTATAACCAGGGGAAGATTGTAATTGTCAAGGCTAAAGCAAAGGGTTTTGTGATGACAAACAGATACAGTAAATGTGAACAACAAACTTGGTCATGTACCTATATGGAAAAAGCCATAAATAAGACCTTAAATCAAAAGGATCTGCAGAATGTAGCCTTAGTTTTGACATTAAGATCTCAATGGGTGTCCAACAGAAGGAGGCAAATTATTTTCTTCCAATGGCTGACCTATGTTAATGGAGCATCCCCTTTTCTACCCTTATCCTTTTATCCATGTAAGTTAAGGACCCTCCTAGATCATATAACCTTCCAGCTGGGAGGATTCTTTTTTAATTAATTTCCCAGACTCTGCCATAGCATTAGAGCTATTGATGTTCACAGCACAGCAGCACAGGTCCTTTCTGTCAAATTCAGTCTGGCAGCTGAGATTAGCAAAATTATGGCAGGACCTGTACTGGCAAGTTATGCTTTTCTTGGTCACAGAAAAGAAATGGCAAACATACTGCTGGAAAAGTTATTGACCCCTTTTTTCCTTCCTCCTTCCCCTCATAAATCCATCATAGGAGTGTTCAGGTTTCTGTCCGTTGTGACAAAAAAAAAAGTAGTAAACTTTTGCTTTTAAACGAAAACTACTATTTGTTACTATTTAAAAATATGCTAAAAAGTAATAAGTTGAGCATTATTGTTAGCTTAAAGCAAAAGAATTATAAAAAGAACAAAAATTTAGAATTTTAATTTATTTTGAGTTTGTAAGTCTGAAGTGAAATCAAAGGAAATCTTTAAAGAAGAATGTTTTAAAAGATGAAAAAGTTTCATCCGGAAAGCACTGAAGCATAATACTTATTGTACAGTGATTTTTTTTCTTCGTGAAAGGGGAGTTCATTGAAATATACAATAATAATTTGGTGTTATTGTAGCTGCTCTTCTGTGGATGGAATTGTTACTGAAAGGAAGATGAGTATGATCAAGGGCTGCTAGGGTGAGAGGGGATCACCACAGTGTGCTGCTGCACTCGAGGACAGCAGCTAAGGAAGTTCTCCTCTGATGGAGAAGAAACAGGAGAATTACAGAGAGAAAAGGGTGAGCCACAGGGAAGGAGAAAGTGCAGAGAGTTGTGAGAAAACGTATGCAGAGAAAAAGTTAGAGCTAGGAGAAAAAGGTCTGAAGGAGCAGAAGAGCAGCCAAGGCTGCAGATATGAGATTCAATTAAGCTCAAGAAAAAAACTGTGTTAGTAGGAAAATGAGAGAACGGATTTTACTGGAAGATGTCAGTCAGGTCACAGGATTTGCTTCACACAGAAGATGTATTCTTGCCTACATATGCAAAATATCTGTTGCTCTGGGTCAAAGTATTTTGCTGGTAACAGATCTTTTTGTAGCAATACAGTAACATTTTGAACAATCGTTTTTGAATTGCCACCTCCTTTGGACATTTTTGTTTGACCATGCAGCCTCTCTGTGCGCTATAGTCCAGATAAGTAGGTCTATTGGACACTTTCCCAATCTACCTTAATGATTATGGGAGGACAGGAACAATTTTAAATCCTTAGGCTGAAAAACAATGAACTAGGGATTTAATACTGATATGCAGTTCTAGTGTTCTTAATGGGGAATTTAAGCCTCCCTAATTAGTCAGTTCCAAATAACAGTACTCAAATTATTCAAAACTTAAACAAAAATCTACATAAAAATTGATTACACAAAATGTCAAACAAAATATTAATAAACATACTTCCACTAGAGCTGACAGAAATATCTTGAATGGTGAAATTCTCTCAGAAGAATGTGTCTTCCAATAAATATTTTTTCAATAAAATATTGCTGTATATAACACAATTTGGTGGGAGCATTTGAAAAAGAAAATTTGGGTTTTTTTGCAAATTTAAATTTTAATTTATTTTTCCAATTAAAAAAATATTTTACTTTACTGTCATTCTCTCTCATAGTATTTCTTATTGTTGAATATATGAAAAATAATTTTAAAAAATGGTATTTACTTTGGGGACTGGGAGTTCATCGTTTCCTCTTTATCTTGGTTTCTCAACACACAAGGTGTATGGGGTCACAGTGTGTGGCTATGGTTATGTCTCTATTCCAAGTGCAGTCACACCAGCACTTCAGCCTGTTGGTGAGTTTCAACTGCATTTCACAAACATCTTTAATGGCTCTACCGTTCTACAAAAATAGGCTACCATGAAAAGGAAAGACTGTGACTGAAGCATTCACAACTTTGCCTCTCAGGATTTTCTTAGCTTCACATGCAGTTTCTACAGCCTCTGCCAAAATCTCTGTGGGACGAGGGTTACAGGGAAATGAAAGGAAACTATACATGCTATGGGAAGTCCTGTCCTTCCTGCATACAGCTTTTTCATGTGGACTAAAGCTATTATCCACCCTCTGTATTTTCCCCCACTGAAGTGATTTTTTTCTCATACCTCCTCAACTACATTCCCACATCTTGATTCTTTGTTCATCTTTTAAGAAAACAAAGCAGACTTATGTGCAGGTCCTGATTCCCTCCATACACTGTGGTTAGACATTCCCCGTCATTCCTGTCTCCTGCAGACCCTAAAGCCTGTTTATATCCTGTACATTGACCTCCTTGTATTTTTGGATATTTTGTTCTTCTCATTATTCCTATGATGGGATGAGATGCTCATCTCCTGACCATCTGCCTCTGATCTGTGCGGTTCACTGGCCAGAGTATTTCAGGTGCAGCTATAGCACAGTGAAGTCTCCAAGCCCACTTAGCAACACGCAGAAGGATGACATTTCACACAGCTGCAGCCCTGCAGCACTAATTCCACCTCCTGACTCCTTCACACTCTTGTCCTGAGTCATGTGAGTGGGTCATCTGTGATATACCTCTTACTGGAGAGGATGGGATGTCTGACGAGGAGGAATGTGTTTTGAAGTGCTTCATAACCAAAAGGAACCCAATAAAGCAAAAAATTGCAACCCTTTACCATGGCTTTGTTTCTTCCATATCATGAGATTTACCTTCTCCATCGGATGTGCTGATGATGTTCCTAGTATATAGCATGATGCAATATGACCCAAATATCCCTTTTCAATATGACCTGAAACACCAAAGCAAGAAAGGGTGGAGCAGCAAACTGGCTGATATGAAGCAAGAGCTGATGCTTCATTACCTACAGTATCTACTGCAGTCACAAACCACCTTGAGTTCATTAAAGAAAATAATGGCCAAACGTCACATATCTATCAGGGACCGGAATTCTTTAGTTCTGTATCTCATGGAGTTTTCTTTCATTTTCACCCTTCTTCTTTCCATCTGAGTACTTTTTAAAACAGTATTAACTTAAAAAGTTGCAGAATCCTTAAAAATAAATTAATTGGGTTGATTTTGCTATGTTGTAGCAAAGTTTGAGAAAATTTGAGAGAAAGCTGTAGAAACACAGTTTAAAAAAAAAAAAGTGGAAGAAAGGAAGGCAAAAAGACCCTATGAATATAAGGTAATGGGGTACTTTTGAAATTACAAAAGTTTAAAATTGCTCCTTTGTTTATTAGCTGTCAGCAATACATCCATGTTATTAAAAAAATTCTAAACCCACATGAATTGTTTCCTTTGAATTTCAGTATTTTGCTTAAATGTTGGAAACACTGAATGTATTGGAATCTCTTTTAAGTATATGAAAACAAGAAAATAAGAATGATTAAAATACTAAGTGTCTGATTGGTAATTATCCTTTATACTAAGAGAAATGGAAAATGGTAAGGCAACATAGATAAAGTTAATATATGCAAAATTCAATCACTTCATTTGAATTAAATAGCAATAAAAAGGTCTGGATATTTTAGTATATTTTAATATGTGCTTCTTTAAGGCTGAAAGTTATTTTTATCTTTATACCATCTCACAGCTTTCAAACAGCATTGATTTCAATTGTTAATGGTATGGATCCAAAGTGGTACAGAAAAACTATATGATAATCTATTTTCAGTTATTTGAATACTTCTGTCCTCTATTTCCACCACCATCCCCATCCTTATCTGCTGACATTTTAGTAAAACTGAGTCAATGCATTTTACAAGTTATCTGTGTACTAATTGCTCCTTCATTTTAATGTCTGTTGTGGTAGTTTTAGGACAAGCTGAGGTTTACAGAGGATGCTCTGAGGTATACCAAGCTGCTAGAAACCTTATTGCAATTTATAGTTTGCAGTGAGTCTTGGAAAGTTGAATAAGAACATGAGAGTCAGATCCACAACAGCTGTATGGCACATACAGCTACACCAAATGGCACTATAAAAGTATCCAGTCTTTTATCTCTAGAAATGGATATACCTTCAATGTTTAAATACCCTTATATTAAAATATCTTCAGCTGTTTAACCCAAACAATATGAAGATCCTGACACCTATTGACACATACCATTTGCATCCTTTCACAGTCTCACATCACTTTCACGAGTACTCCAGAGACCTGAGAAGTTGTTGAAACTGTCTGCTAGAGCAGTCTGAAGGAAAAACAAAATAAGTGACACTACATTCTCCTCTGTTCCTGCTGACTTTTTCATCAAGAAAAGGTCCTCTGTCTTGTTCAGCATGGTAACTCACACTTTCTCTATTGCCTGTTATGCTTAGGAAAGACTGGCCTTGCTGACCCCTGGAGAAAACACTTATACATCCAGCTGCTGTGAAAACAAACTTATTAACTGTCTCCTCTTTTAGGTTAAGAGTCAGTGAGATTGAGGGAACATAAGCTAGTGTAATTGATTCTTTTCTCAAGACCCTTTCTTTTGTAAGTTTGTCTTTCCCTTAATGCCTGAGATAGATTAGGAAGATTTTGTTTCTGTAAAAAAACTTTAAACTCAACTACTGTACTGTTAAGAGGACTTTTTATAAAGCTACTGGTGCCAGCAAAATGCTACTCATTAAGCCATCCTTGACTTTAGAGAAGAAGATTGGAAGGGGACTTGGTTCTTTGTTTCATTGCCCTCTCAGAAGTCATAACAGCTGTGTATACTGGTGTAAAATGTTTTCCAGTCAATATGACACCATTTCTACTGTCTTTGATGATGTGGTTTTACATATTTATTTATTTATTTTACAGAATAGGAATGGCAATGCAGTTCACAGCAGTGAAAAAACCCTGCGTTTTATGCTTTAGACATGTGACTTTACACAATAGTTATAAACAAGATTATAGAATGTTTTCCTCTGCCTCACTTTGAGTGAAGAACTTTGATATATATCACAGTAAATTCATCTTTTGATTGGTTCCTGTCTTCAATATCTTTTAAACTTAAGCTGGGCTAAGCAACTGTGTTCCATGTCAGGACAGGAAAAGGCAAATTCTATGTTAAGATAGCTGACTATAAAGGAGAGGTTGTCCAGTATTTCTCAAGCTTGCTGCTGCACAGAAATTTTAGATCTACGTGAAGCTACCCCTAAAAAGTTTATAATATCCTTTATCTTTCTAAAAGTAATACAGAAAATTACTTTTCCAATTTCTAAATTCTTACCATCAAATTGGGATTCAGAAAGCACTTAAATAAATATGCATGTATTGGTACTGGAATCTCTCGTAAGTGTTTTCTATGGAAAAACAGAAGCAAACCTTTTACTGCAGGCAAAAAGAGGTGTTGTAACAACACTAAGAGCTGTTGTGAAGAGGCAGAAGGAAACTTGATGCCCGTATTCTGTAGTATAAAATCTTTCTGTGCAGTGGTAGTTTGTTGAGGAAGATGAGAATCACTTCAGCAAAAGTGGCAAAGAACCAACGTACACATACATGACTCTGCCACTTCCCTCACCTCATGAAAGTTGTGCAATATTTCCAAACTAAATAATTTTAACGGGCTACCTGCCAGGCTGCAGTTTCTTGTCCAAACTGAAGGTGGGCGAACCCTGCTGTCCTGCCGTGCGTGCAAAACTGATTTGTACAGTTGCTTTGATTTAATGTTGTTTTGGATTCATGACAGGAAAAGATGATGCTCATACTGTGCATTAATATGGATGAAAAGTTTGCTCTGTTACAGTAATCTTTCACCTACAAGGAATTCTAAATAACCTATCAACACAGCACAACATAAACATTAATGGACTGTTAAAAAGGCTTTCATAAAAAAATATGTGGATAAAGAAAGATTGTAATATAGATGACAAACAAAAGTTTGCACTGCTTATTTTTCCAACACCCACTGCTGACCACCACAAGGCAGTATTCACACATTACATCCAAATGCAGGTAGCATATATGGCTGTACAGCTCTACCGAAAATTAACTGGGTATGGCCCAAGAGGTAAATCAAAGGAGTTCTTTGGAAGCCTACAGATTCAATATTTGACTTACTTCATTTCTGGTTTTTTGTATACACTCTTTGCAAATTTCCTCTTTGTTTTGTATAAACATGCATACATATAGCATTTGCAATATTTCCCTGATGTTTTCCTTACAATTACTATAACTGAACTTTTAGAAACACTCATACCAAAAAAACCACAAAAAGTCTATGTTAGGGGAAAACAACTTTATGCTAAGAATTTTGGGTTATTTTCTCATAGTTTTCAAGGTGTTATAAACAGTAACAGAATAAAAAAGAAAAACAAGGCTGAAAATGAGAAATACATTGACAGAGTGTTTTAAAGTAATAAGTCACAGCAGGGTGTGGGGCTACACTACTGCCTAATAGTTGTTAATCTGAATAAATAATATGTTTTTAATCATCAAGTGGCATTTAATTAACCTGCAATAACTGGCTTATTAATTCTCAATTAAATCATTATTTGAAACACTTAATTTAAATGTGAATGAATATGTTTTTTGCTACCTCCTATAAGGTATCTCACTGTTTGTGATGCATTGTAGGTTAAAGTTTGGCATTTGCTCTCCCTCTTCCTCAATGAACATCAAGGACAGGTTTGAAAAGCTTCATGCTGTTTGTTAATTAAAGTAAACCAGAAGAGCAAAAGACAGGGAATTCAGAAAACAAAATAACCCAATTACCATACACTCCAACAGTGCAATATGATTTATTTACACTTAATCCCACACTTAACAAATACTGAGGACCAGATCCTCAGCTAGATTAAACTGACAATATTGACTTCAATTAATTTATTTACTAATTCATTATGTGTTTTGGTTTGATTTTTTTGTTTTGTTTTGTTTTGTTTCTTTCATGTTGGCTAAATATGGGCAATCTGCTGGGTTTTGCCTAAGAATCAGAAGCAAAAAGCAATCCCTGTTCCAGGCAGCTTACAGTCAGGGGTAGAGGAAAGTGGGGATAATATTTTGTTCCTGTGGTGTGATGCTCACCCTAGTATAAAAAGAATATTTTTTACTAATAATTTGAATAAAAGCAATGACCTGTAACTGGGAGTAGGAAGGTAGAGGAAAATATGCCACTAAGGAGAAAGAAATGGAAATGTAGAGCCCTAAACACTAAAACACACGCCATGACAAATATTTTAAGAGGATCTTCTTGTAATGAAGTGTGATAAACCTTTGAAGGGTTAGTCAAAAAGACTGACTTTTACCTATGAAGGAGGATCTTCTTAGGCATCCTCAGTGGAGGAGGACACCTTCAATGATGATTAAGAGCCTCTTGTTATGAAACATCTCCTTTGTGGAACCTGCTCCTCTCCTTTGATTAAAGAAGATACCTGTGGAGACTAGCTTTCCTGTTGTAAGATTAGTCTTTGTAAATACCTCTCTTTAGCTTCCCTCAGATAGCCAAAAGACTTTCTACACAAGATAAATGCTGGAGTGGTCCAAAATGGCATTAAACTGCATTCCAAGACAATGCACAGGTTTCTTCCATAAACTGCTTAAAGCCCAGCCAACATAAATAAATAAAACGTTTCAGTCACTGAGCAAAAACTAAGTTCTGATTGTGTTCTGAAAAGATAATAAGGATATTGTGTAACTTGTACCACAGATTTCTCTGGAACAAATATATTAAGCAGCTGTGATAATGCGCCTGCATAATGGAATCTATTTCTTGCATTCACAGGACATGAACCCATCACAGGAATTTATGTTCTATATAAGATGAGGTTAATATTTGCACCCAAACTGGAAAGTTTTATATTTATATTTTATCCATGTATTATCAAGCCTTTGTTTTTACATTTCTTTGAATTTTCTCACTTTCTTAATCTTCTTCTTTTTTTTTTTTTTTTTTTTAATTTTTCTGACCTGATAAATTCTCTTCTTTCACCTTCCACCCAAGATGTTCCCCGAAATTACTTCCCTGGCAGCACAGCATATTTGCTCCTATAACAACCACTTACATGCCAGAAAATATCCTAGTTCTAAATTGAAATGGCTACTTGTTCTTTACACAGAGAGGCCAAAATAGGTTAAAAACATAGAAAAGATTTTAATGGCCATGGATTAAACAAAAATGATTCAGCAGTTTTCTTCACGGTTATTTATGGATACAGGGATGAAAGTAGACACTGATTAAAAAAAGCTAGTGAAAGCTATGCCCTTTTCCCTCCTCCCCCAGTTTCGTCTCTTCCTTCCAGATTTTCTCCCTCCCAGAAGGTGGTGCAGTACTGCAGTATTCACTTCAAGGCACCACCCTTCCTTCTTTAAAATAGAAGGAGGTAGAGGGGTAAAGGACAATAGAGGTGTCCCTGAGTCTCAAAAGGTGCACCTTTAGGCCTTCTATTTTCACCTATATTCTTTCCATTTTTATTTCTGCTGTGTTACTGCTGCAGCAAATACCTTTAAAAATAATCTTTTTCTTGTTTCTTTCCATTGGAAGCTTTTCCAAAGTCTCTTGCTTTCAGGCACCAGCTGTAACCACTGAATACTAAACTCCCAGTCAGAACTACTCAGTTCTCTGAGGTGACGGGGTTAGAGGAGATACAGAACCTCACCAGAAGAAGCCTGCCTTTTAATTTCCATCAAGGGATACTTTGAAACAAGTTCAGGTATTTTACTACCAGCATATCTCTGCACTAATGTAACATTTCACAGAGTTTCCGCAATAACTATCGTTGGGTCTTCTCATAAGAGCCCTATAATAGTCATAAATATTCCTCAGGAGAGCCAGATAGACTCTGAAAGGCATATAATAGCTATCATAAATGAATAATAAAATGTAGAAAGGACAAGCCACCATGAAAATGGCAAATGAATATGATGACGTGTGTGTTGTACATGAGTTAATTGTCTGAGTTTTATATTTACAGAAAATCCCAGCTGTTTTCTGCTGTGTCAGCAATGTTTATGGAAGAGGAAGCATCCTCTGGAAGGTTAAGACTTTTTGCAGAAAGAGTGAAGTAATTATGGAGTGGAAGGCTTGCATCACTCTTCTGTGTGTACTCCTTATGCATCTTCTTAAATTGTTTGCTGCAATGACAAATTCTGGAAGTTGCAGTCCAAGCATTGTCTACGTCCTGCCAAATGGTGTAGATAAATTTTACTTCAGCATAAAAACTAAATCAGGGATCTCAAAAATAAGTTAGCACATGTGGATAGCATAACACTGTACTTCAAAGCATCCCTTTGAGCCTCTTCAAGCCTCCCTTTGCCAGGACTTTGACTGAGTGAGAATACTGGCCTTGTCAGATGCCAGGTTCTCTTAATAAGAGTCAAAATGTGATTACCTTGTTTTAGAAGTAGTCCTTTACATCCTGCAAAACTTCATCAATTTCAGTCCAGCAATATATGATGTAACATACCACTTGACTTAGGAAGTGGTAAGGAGTCCCATTAAAATCAAACCCATTGCATTTGCGATGAAGTTTTTAGTTTTAATTATGCTGTCATAATCAGGTTTTAACATTCTTCTTAAGGGGATATTATGGCCTCATAATTTTGAAAAGACAGCTAAAACATGAATGAACATATGGCTACATACAGAAAATATATACAGAAAAGTAGAAAGGGAAAAAAATTCAGATTACATCATCGTACAGATCTGAATAGGAGAAGTCTTGAAAACTGAGACCTGAAAAAAGTTAATCTCTCTCTGTATATTGACCAATATAGGAGCTTCTGTTTTAAAACAATCCTGTATGTCAGCATAAAAACACTGTCAGTAAAGCACATTGCGAAGTGGAAATACACTATGACTATGTGACTCTATAGAGTAAGAGGAAGTTTGGTTAATAGTATTCTCCTTTTTATTCTCAACATTCCCCTATTTTACATCCAATGCAGTCCTTTTCTATTTTTGCACAAAATAAAACTTTCTTAAGGCAAGTCAATCAGCTCATAAAAGACAAAGAGATATTCCTTTTTCCTTGGCATTTCCAGAATCTCCTTAACATGTATTAGTAAATTGAGAAGACACTATAACCATTTGAAGTATAGGAAGGCTATAGAGAGCAAGCATCATGATTTATTGAAGGCTGTTCCTGATATGTTTCACTTAGATTATTTTATGAGCATGAGTCTCTTTAAATAGACAATGTCACAAAAAGATTATATAGCCCAGCTCAAAATTTCCAGGATGGTTGTTTCTCAAGGGGAAGGTCTTGAAGTCAGAACACCTGCTCTTTTGATTGTGGGGTGGATTTTTTTTCCTATTTTCCCTATTTCTCAATATTACTTTCTCTTGAGTATTGTATGTCTTAAAAAATAAGGGTAATTGAAGTCAAATCTGTGTTTAATTATGTGTGTAATTTACTAATATTTAGATATGGTTAACCTCATGCTGTGTCTCTGGCTTGCTTTATGAAATTGAATGCACAGTTGTACAGAGGTGATTTGTGTTGGATGTGAATTATATTTTTAATGGTACATTAAGTCATGGCACTAAACTGATCACAAGTGACATGAACCTGTTTTATACACTGGAGATTACGGTGGATAGCCATTTTGTTTTCTGATCCATAGATTTTGTTTTCCTTCTTCAAAATTCAATTTTGCTTCATTTGACTGACACAGAAGTTAGCAGAGAAAAAAAAATCAGATAGAGATGCCTTACAGGAACCTGTGAGCTGATGAATGCCCTCAGTTCTTATTGAAGAGAATAACTTAACTCTTTACAGGATTGGACTTTAAGATAGACAGGAATGAGTCTCCATGGCAATACTTAACACAGAACTACCACAAGAATGAGTCTGAATTTACAGTTACTTGCCTTTTCATATAGTAAAGTAACTGCCCAGCTCCTGATGTCACCATCTCCTAACACTAACAAATCAGCACTACATAGGCTGCACATTTCTTGTCCTACTTCTAATTAGGCACACTGGAGGAAAAGCCACTAAGATGTCACAATTTAAACTGTAAAAAAGAGAAGTCTTAAGTTAGATGCCTGTAAGGATATCTGTTTTTCAAGAATAAGAAGAGCTATGTCAGAATCTTAAGGGGGAAAAAAGATATAGGAGAAAAACGTGAAACTTCCATATAAGGCATTTCCTGTCAGCTCTTGTGACCTCTTTGTTTATAACCACGTGAAACCTTCAGTTGTAGAGCGGAGATTAGCAGAGAAAATATGGTGCTGTCTTCTTGCTCTGCATTTTTATATGCTGGTGAAATCAAGGGCTGCATAATTAGACCAATTTAATATAACTTCCACATCGAGTCTCTATTATGTACCCTGATTCAATGGGAAAAAAATCTATGGAGGGAAAAGACAATTATTAGCATGTTTGACAAACATTAGACAATGCGATTTGAAACTTTCAGTCAACATTTACCTTATGACATCGTACCAGAAAGTTTTACTTAAGTATCTAAGAACAACATTTTTAAAAGTCAAAAGCTTAAGCTTAGCTAAATTCTTATTTAGCTTTAAGGCTTACTGTGCATCAAAGAACTCCTATTGACGTAATTCAGAATCTAGGCAAGATGATCATAAAACCAAAACATGCTTATTACTCTAGCAGGCAGTCTTTCTCTGGAATTATAACTATTGTTTTCCATCTGCAGACATGCTCTTCTTCTATTTTGGGCATTATGTTTAAATAATATAAAACTACATTATTACTTCTGTTCAGAAAGCTCAGTAAATGAAATCTATTCTTTCTATGAACTTTTCAGAAATGCCTGTGTAATCTGCAGAGGACAGTTTCTGAAGAAACAGACATCTGGAGATCACAGAGGCACCACCTATATGTCTGGATTGAGTTATGATGTAGAGCACAAACATACTCCTCCTCCTTAATAAATTCCTGTGTATGTCATTTCCATTTGAGAAGGAGAAAGTACAGCACAGTTTTACTAAATATTTACAATATGCTTGGAAATTTTATCTTAAAGCAAAATAAGGATATTTGAATAATTCTTTTCATAAGGAATAAAATAAAAGAAGGATTTTGTGTCTGTTTGCATGTAAGTTGCCTTCTTTTTTTTTTTTTCCTTGGGAAATCCCTGCATTTGTGAAGCAGATAAATCAGTGATGTCCATATCTAAAAAATTCTAGACATATTATTTCAAGAGACATACCTTGGAGGAATGAGCTTAAAGGAAACTGACTTCATTTGCAAGCAATATGTTATGCTATTCTATGCGCTAAATGACCACACTAATTTTTACATTTTTTATTTCTTTTATTTTGGTTCAGGACATACATGTTTGGTTTAGGAAACTGCAACTTAGCCAAATATACCTGTGATTAAAAAGAACTTTACTTCCTCACATTTTGACATTGACATCACCCTATGTAATGTTTAGTCACTACTTGCTCCTTAATTCTCTATTGTCAAAGGTTTTAAAATCCATGATAAAACATTCTTCCATGCTCTAAATGCAAAGAATCAGCCTTTGGTAAGGAAGCATATTGGAATCCGCATTGCCTTATTTCAAAAAGATTTGCAGTTTAATGGTCTTACATCTGTTAGGAAAAAATGTAAATTCTGAAATGACTGTAGGATGCTCTATGTAAAAGAAAAAAAGACCACTTGTTTGTTCTGTGGAATAATCTGGGAACACTGCATCTCTTAGCCACAGGTCCAAAACTTCATAAGATGATGGCTTTTGCTCTGTCTGGAAAATGCCTGTCCATTATGTTAAAGGGACAGGGTCTCTGACAAAGGGGTTTTATAGTGAAAAAGTTCATACAGGTTGTGACTATGTAGTATTAGATGGCATGTTTTACTTATTTGATAGGAAAAACTGAAGCAACACCAATTATATGTGCAAATGTAGGACATCACAAACAGGCTTCTTCCAAGTACAGAAGTAAGAGACCATCAATGACCAGTGTTTTCTTGTGACACAGTTTTCCTTGGCTCTTATTCATCCTGTTTCTTTCCCTTTTTACAGGGTTTCACAGTTGTGCCTTAGACTGGAGAGTAGCTGTGCTTCTCACTTATTCCAAAACAGGCATATTTTGTGTGAAACAGCAGTCAACAGAGTCCTTTCTTTTTTCCAAGCGGTATTTTGCAAGAAGCTCTAAAAGCGTATGCATAATTCACATCCTAGATATGTAGATATTTGTCAGACCAGGAAAGGGAAATGTATTTCCAAAGGCTAATTTTTGTCTATAAAGGCTAATTTCCCTAGAGTCCCTTGTAGTCAGTAGAAGAAGATAGTATGATAGTATCCTCCAGAGAACAGTTCAGAATAGGAGACTAATTAATATTAGAGGGGGAGATTAACCACACTAGACTAAGTCAGGCTTGGTGAATGGCTCCCACTCTGGTCATTCACCCAGGTTATGCCAATTGCACAGAAATAACCTCTCCTTTTCCTCATTTATTATCCCACCAAAGCCTGTCATCTGCAAAACTTGCTAATAAATATTTTCACATCATTATCATAGATGCAGGAATGGACTGAAATTTGGTCCTAAGGGGACTCTCCTTACTATTCCATTGATACCTATGCACTGGCTGCACATAATGGCTGCTTAATATATTTATCCCATTCAGTTACCTTTGGTCTCCAGATCAAGTTTTGTAGGGTGGTTCACATCCATGTCATTCAAGGTTAGTCTAGGGCAAACTAGCTGCATCCACACTAAACAGAGGTTGACACTGACTTTGCTTTTAGTCCCACACAGTGATCCTTTGAGCAAAAGACAAAATTATTGTTTTTGTGGTTTTGTTTTGCTTTTTTTCTGTTGAAAATGTAACTAATGATGTGAAGGCTTTATTGCAGCCTGTCAGAGCTATATTCTTCCAGTTTGAAATGTGTTGCATGCCCTGGCATCATGGTATGTTCAGGAACTTGTGGATCAAAAGCACATTCAGAAAGTATTGGAGAACTGTGTAGAGCACACAGTAACAAGCCTACTGTTGTCTTATTCCTTCAGCCTTTTGGAAGCTATTTGTCAAAGAAGCTATTCCCAAAACCACTTTCAGGTTGTGTTTCAGAGGGAGCTATTTTGTTCTTTTCAAAAGGAAGTTTAAATAATATCTATGCAGTACAATCAGGAGACCAAATATGGCAGTGATAAGGGGAACTGAATTATTTGACAGTGCAAATGTATCCATTAAGAATTATATTTAAGATTATTTGGAAAGACAATTTTCAAATTGCATGCTGTGGACCTCTTAATTCCAAATAATGGTAAATCTTCAATCAAAATATTGTGTGACACTATGAAAAATCCATTAAAATATTAGGTTTTGTAACAAAAAATTGATTTCCTTGGTGGGGATTCTTGAAGAGCTGGCTAATGTATGATTCTGATTGTTGTCTGATCTCAACTGTTTATATTAGTAAAAGATATTAAAAATAAAGGCTGTCTCATGCAAAATTTATTTAGCATGGAAGCATTTGTCAGGGGTCTGTTTTATCAAAGTAAACAGGAAGAAAAGTAGATCTTACAATCCTGAATGGAAAGGAACTGTCCGTGTAACAGTTTCTCCCTTTAATGATGACCGTCATTAAGAAAAATTTGACCCCCATTGCTTTAAAGAAAGGTCTTGTTTTATCTATGAGTGTAAGCAACTTCAGTTTACACACATACCACCTCCTTTCTCATTTGCTCTACATCCCTCTGGCAAACACAACAACCACTTATGTGGAAAAATATCTTGAAACAGAAGCTTAGCAAACATTCAAGCAAGACACACACAGGAGACAATTCTTCTGTGACAGAGATACAGATAATGGATATCTTCTCTTTGTTATATGCAGAGTTGAATGAAAATTATAATATTGTTATTTAAATCAGCTCTACGTGTTTCATTCTGTTGGCACAATGAACAACCGTACACATCAAGAAGCAGAGTTTTTTAGCCTCATTCTGGACACAAGGCTATGTGTGAAGAAAATCTAAAAGCATGTAATCTCAAAGAAAAATCTGATAGATGTTGTTTGAACTGCATCAGGATCATGCTGAGAGCAAAAAATGTAGTTTAAAGGAAAAGTTTTATTTGTACCCTCAAATTTAAGACAGCTAAACCAGAGGAAACTTTGCTTCTGTAAGGATCTAATGTGACAAAGATATTGCTCCAGCTGCTTCTGGTTGAAGTATAGATAAAGGCAGAAACATTATACACAAAGCCTTGCATCAAATCATATAATCTCAGCTGCGTTACACACATGGAGGTGTGTCACTACAGTAATTCTCTCTTCTTTAACAAGAAAGAATGCTACTGAAATGTATGCAGTTACAATTTTTATAGACAGCAGCGATTGTTTCTTACATATTCCAGTGACATCAGGAGCGTGGATCTCACAAAGGCCAAGGATTGAAATGGATCACCAAGGATTTCATTACTAAAGTGTAAAGGCATGTAACAAAAGCCCAATGTCTCATTAATCCACAGAACGATATGTGTTTTGGTGAATAAGCACAGGCAATTAAGGGTAAGAGAAATAATAAACATCTATAGGACATAATTTCTGTAAGTTTCATGGATTCAAGTGTTTTGGTTTTTGTTAGTGAAAAAAGTTTAAAGAAATTCACAGACTGAAAAATACAAAGGCATGCCACAGTAATTGCTTATTAAGTTCAA
This sequence comes from Calonectris borealis, assembly GCF_964195595.1. Classification (NCBI taxonomy): domain Eukaryota; kingdom Metazoa; phylum Chordata; class Aves; order Procellariiformes; family Procellariidae; genus Calonectris; species Calonectris borealis. The sequence continues at coordinate 183,389,123 of NC_134312.1, forward strand.
GATATGTTTCGACTTGCAAGAGATAGTCTATGAGTCTTTCTGTGCTATCTTCCAGTACTACTTTCTTAGTACTTCTGTACTACTAAAAAGTACAGAACTTATATAATCACTTTAGAAATCAACAAAAAATAAAAGAATTTTAAAACTCTGTCTTCCCAGGCAAGTTTAGACTGTAAAAAGTATATAACAAAAGACTTTCTCCCTGACAGAATCTGTCACCTAGGAGAGCAAGGCATCATTTGTGTGGAACTTGTAGAGCACACGATGTCAAACTTTCATAGCACTCTGGCAAAACACAGGTGGTTTTTAACTGATATTTCCCTTTTTAAGAAACGCACACCTTCAAAAGTGTAATTTTTTCTTTGATATAAAACCTCCATGAAATAGCAGCTGAGTGTCTTGTTGTGACTGCTGGAATTAACACAGTTTTAGGTCTGTGATTCATACTAGCACAAAGGGGGGAAAAAGTTTTAAATTCTATTTTGATGTGTTCTTTCATAACTGATCTTTAATTTTTCTTGAATCATCAACTGGACTTCTTAATTTACAGCCTAAGTGATTATGAAAACCTTTTTCCTGAGGTGGTGAGAAATTCCTCTACTCTTTCCCAAAAATATCTGGCCCCTTTAATTACAGCTCATCTCACTGTTGTCTTGTATATTTTTAAATGTATGTAGAGTGATCCACTTCTGCGTTTGAAGTCCAAAGACTTGTGTTTATTCTAGCTCTTAACAGTGACTTGATCAGTGATCTTAATCAAATCCCTTAGAACTCAAAGCAGCAAAACACAAAAACGCTTAACAAAACTTAACAGGACTTAACATTTAGCAACCACTTGAGTATTTTGCACTCTGTTGGTCTGTGCCTCCCATCTGTGTAAAGGAAAAGAGAATGTTTATACCTTCCTTTCTTCCCTCACAGATGTTTCAAGATTTAATCAGTTTGAAGAAAGATGGAGTTTTAATTGCATTACAGAGAAATGAATGGCCATGATACATGAGAAAACATGCAGTCTGACCAGCAGCAAGATTTACAGAGAAAAGGTGGCATTCAGGAACTTGAAGTACAACTCTCAAAGGTCAGTGAACGTAAAAGAAAAGGCTATGTTGCTTCCAGGCTCCCATTTTAACTATTTTTTTGTTTGGTGAAAGGTTTCCTTATTTTCTTGGGTATTTGTTTTGAAACTTATTTAATAAAAAGGAAGCAGTTAAATATCAGAATTCCCTAAAGAAATCCCCCTGCTACTTTTTTTCCCATGAAGCTCCAGAGTTAAGGAATGCCCTTAGTATTAGTATTCACAAACAAGGGAGTTGTAAAGATGAGATATGCATAAAATAGATATAGTTTCTTTCATCAGAGAAAATTCCCAGGGCTACTGGTATTCAGATAAATCATTTTTCTTTGTTTCTGAGGAGTTCTAAAAAGTTAAAATATTAATAATTAAAGGCACCGCCTCCTCCCTCCCCCCCAAGTTCCAAACCATAAAATCCAACACACCAGCAATGAACAAAGGAAAAAAGCTGTAAGAGTCATTGGGGACTGATTTGGAAATGGTCCCTGATATTTTTAAATGCTAAACCTTCTGTGTATATGTGTACATAACACTGGTGCCTTAGGGAACTCAGCTGTTGGAATAAGTTTTTAATAATCTATTTTGGATACTCAGGGAAGCATTCTTCAGTCTTCCTGCTTCCATCTTGCAAGACCTTGAATGCCAGGAGGGGTCACGGGTGTCCTTGCAGATGCGACATTCTAGATTTGACCTTTCAAAAGAACAATAGAATGAAATATTTGGAACAGATGACAGGAAATATTAAGTTTCTTCTCTACAATGCAATTAAAATCCCATATTTCTTCAAACTGAATAACACCATTGTTCATGATCTATATGTTGATCTTGTTCACCATTCATAAAATAAAGCTGGACTCCTGAGGCAAATTATCTGGGAGCTTTTAATGAAAATATTAATGAAACATATGTTTTAAAAAAGTAAAGATGTGGGAAAATGGGTTACTGTAAGTAAAGGCTTTATAGATGATGCAGTCTACAGGTAAAAACAATAAAAAATCATATAGGTCATGCTTCAGAAACTGTAACATATACAACTCCACAGTGATTTTAACAGTTTGCTCTTGAGGAAACTATGAAAAACTTTTAATGTTATCAAAGTTCAACTCTGAAAATTACCTTGTCTTTCCAGTAGCAAGGCTTTGTATTAAGGAGGAGAACTGGTGAAATCTTCTGCATTTTTTCTTACTGCGTGATAACAACTCTGTTAAATTCTAGCTTGCTTCCTAAGTTAAACAGAGTAGACTAAAAATGAAGAAATATTCTTGTATTACGAATGTTTAGGTTAGGATACTAGAGGATTTCACAAAGATAAATCTCATTTCATGGTTGCTTGGATTATCATCACACTTTGGTTATGGTACGTAGTTCATATAAAATTGTGGGGCCTGTTCTTAAAAGCAAATAAACAATTATTTTTTAGATATGTAATGTGTGTTCAAGATACCATTGTTTTTTTCAACAATAAAAATAAATTGATTTCATGGGCATGTATTCCTTTTCTTTCTCCAAGGTGGCACACAGAATAGAAAAAGAATTGCTTTTTCAAACATGTTTCTTAAATTAAAAATAGTGGTAAAAATAACCCCAAATCACACTCTTAATCTTTTTTCAGGAGGGATTTTGACCTTGCTAGCATTTGTTCAAAAAACAAAATTATATGGGTTCTTATTCCTTTTACGTTACTGTTCAGAAATTAAGGCATAGAGGAGACCTGTATTTAATACTTTGCTATATCTTCAGGGACATGATATTACCTGATCCATCTTACAAGTATGTAGATCTGCCAGGGTCTTAGGCAAATGTGCAAAATGACTGCACAGTGGATGTGCAACAGATGTAGAGTACTGGGTGTGGGCACCTTTTAAAGTGGAGATCAGAGTGTGCATCTCAGGGATCCACACCTTAAAATGGCTCCAGAACTGATATTTTCTATCTTTCAGATGCCAATTGTAACTAGAAACTCTGGTGTATGGAAAGGGGTAGAGATAAGAAGGATGGAAAGAAGGGAGTCCGCACTGTAGAAACACCATGGAATAATTAAATATTTATTGATCCAGATAATGACAGCATGTGTTTGAAAGTGCAAGTAATAACAAATCCCATAGATTATTGACTGTGATGGCATTCTGACCAAATATTATAGAGATGTCTCAACAGGAACTGAACAGTACTCAACACAAACTAAAAGAGATTCATGTCAAACACCTACACACCTAAAACTAGAGAGATTTTCCTTTTCTGAAGTATGATTTAGACCTGAATTTAATGATCTACCTACTCTTGAGTAATTTGTGTAAAAACATAAAACATGGTTGTATTGTTTCAGAACAAAGGTCCTGACCCCAGATGAGGAAGCCATCATGGCAGTGGCCAAAAATGAATGTTGAGGAAGAGTATAAAAACAGGAAAAGCATGTATGATAATTCCTGCTGGTACTTTCCAGGCTCTAGTTTTTTACAGACCTAGGACTTTCTGAGAGTGTTTGGTAACCTGTCAGGCTCCTAGGGGCACTCACAGGGCTTGACTGTCCCTGCCCAGCCTCCCCCATGGCTCCCCCCCACTATCCAGGTCCCAGGACCCCACGTCAGCCCCCCCTGGGTCTCTCAGCCCCTGCCCCAGCAATGCCACAGCAGGGCCGGTCTCCAGCTCCCAACAGCCTGCCTGGCCATGAGCCCTCGTCCGGCCCAGCCTTGGCCTGTCCCCATCCCCAGGGAGGTGTCCAATGCCTGGGGCTGGGGCTGCCCTGGTGTCCCCCATCTGCCCTGCTCCTGGCTGGGGCAGTGGGATGGGCCCAGGATGGCAGGCCCTGCCCTGACAGACCCTGTGGGGAGCCCCCACGGCTCTAGCAGCCAGCCTGCTCTGCACCGTCACAAAATCTTCCATAGATTTTGCTTTCAAAACTCAGTTTCGTTAGTTCCCACAGCAACTTTGAGCATTCACAGCATCCTCTGGAAGCAAGTTCTAACTCAAATGTCTGTTATGTGTCTTCTTTTTCGTATCTGGCTTCAACAAGCTTGATTTTTTACCGCTTTGCTCTTATACTGGTAGGGAAAATGAGCTTTTAACACCTTTTTATCCTTTTCATGACACCCAGGATTTTATACATCTTTATTACACCTCCCTTTTTATTTTGCAAACTAAAGAGCTTTGCTTTTTTTTTTGTCAAAAATTTTCTTAAAACCTTCTCCATATCTTTGATCATCTTTGTTGCTTTCCAAACTTTTCATGGTCTTCTATAACTCTCGTGGGATGGAAAGACAAGAACTACAGAGTATTTAAGATGTCGACAACAGATCGAAATAGTGACATAATTATGATCTCAATTTAATTCCCTATTCCAGTTTTAATGTTTCCTAACAGTTGGGTAATTTTTGTTTTGTTTCGTTTTGTTTTTTAACAATATTGAGCAATGAGCTCTTATTTTCTTGGAATGGGTCATAATCCCAGCATCCTGAGTGACAACAGTCAGCTTGTTCTCAGTATTTTCCTGTTGTGGTTTAACCTGGCAGGCAGGCAAACATCACACAGCCGCTCACTCACTCCCTGCTCCTCCCTCAGTGGGATGGGGGAGAGAATCGGGAAAAAAAAGTAAAATTCGTGGATTGAGATCAAGAGAGTTTAATAGAACAGAAAAGGAAGGGAAAATAACAATAATAATAATAATTATTATTATGATGATGATGAATAGAATATACAAAATGAGTGATGCACAGTGCAATTGCTCACCACCCACCAGCCGATGCCCAGGCCGTCCCCAAACAGTGATCACCTCTCCCTGACCAACCCCCAGTTTATGTACTGAGCATGATGTCATATGGTATGGAATACCCTGTTGGTCAATTGGGTCACCTGTCCTGGCTATGCTCCCTCCCAGCTTCTTGTGCACCTGGCAGAATACGAGAAGTTGAAAAGTACTTGACTAGTGTAAACATTACTTAGCAACAACTAAAACATCAGTGTGTTATTAACATTATTCTTGTACTAAATCCAAAACACAGTGCTATACCAGCTACCAGGAAGAAAATTAACTCTATCCCAGCTGAAACCAGGATATTTTAACTTAGACACCCTGCCATCCAAATTGCTTGTTTTAGGACACGTCAGAGTTGGGAGCATCAAATGCCTTAGGAAGTGAAGTGAAATTTGAAAACTGAAGGACACTGGATGGCAACCAATATGTAGATGCAAAAAGTTACCTTTTTGCTACAACTTCTAATGTGAATAAAGAGCAAATTTAATCTATTCAGAAATTGTTCAGTAAAATGAACCTTTATCAAAAAAAATCTCTTCATTGTACCTAAAATATTTCTCTTTAAAGATCTTGAATACAAGGAATTTCTACCAAATCAAAGGCAGGACTCTGAGGAAAACCTGACAGAATTCTTATCTGCTGTTAGTGATTGGGAATCCAAGGCTCCGAAGAGTATAGTATTTTAGAGATGATGTGTTTTTCCCCTGTGAATTAAATCTCATTATCCATGGTGACAGGACAGTTTATTGTGGCAAATTGCTGCGCTCCACCTCTAAATAGGGGTGAGCTTTTGGCTCTGTAGGAAGACCCTAGCAGCCTTGAGAGCTTCATACCAAGTCTGGGTTTTTGGGTTTTCCAAGTTTCTTGGCATGGAAATGTTGAAATGGCTAGCAGCAACAGTCAAACTGACAAGAATGTTAATTCCACTGTAGCAGCTGCTGGAGATCAATGGTGCTTGACCATAGGAAGCCCCACTGGGCAGATTGTCCTTTGGCCAAAGATTCTAAGATGTCCTGACTCTTGAGCCAACTCATTCCCCAGCCTCTTGATCCCCTTAAGAATGTGATTTTTGCTCAGCAGCTGCAGTCCCAGTGCATTTATTTTACTTGATGGGAACAGAGGGCACTAGGGGAAAATGCTTTTTTTTCTTCTTCAGAATTTCTGTTCATGGGAAATTTAGCAAATTTGGTTTCTGCATGATTTGGTTCAAAACCAAATATAGAAATATCACTATGTAGGTTTTATTACACAAAATAGAGTATGTGAATTTTGGCCAGTTGCTGTGCCAACAATTCCCATCTGCCCTGAAACAAGCATGTAGCAGAAGTAGGCTCCAAGGACAAAAGTAAGAGTGGCTGGTGTTCAGACTGAATTGACTGCTATGGAAATTTAAAAAAAAAAAAAAAACAAAAAAACACCAAAAAACTTTTAAAAAAGACTTTGACACAGACCCTTTTTTGTATTATTTTTATTAAAAATAAAGATAAAAGATCCTTGATTGAAAAGCTATCTCCAGAACAACAGCAAGAAAGCAATATAGTTGTTTCACACAGCCATCTGGTCTTCCCAGGGCTCCAGCAGTTAGACCCTGTTAATTCTGATCTAGGTTTATTTTTTTTATTTAACTTTCTGATGTCAGTGGAAAGTGCTTACACATGCAGTATCAAGCCATTTTGTATAAATCTGTACTAATACTCTTAAAACCACACAGCGCTCAGAATCCAGGATTAAAGCTTTAAACCAGATGAAATATATATTGGGATTCCCGACAAGTTTTCTTTCTTTTTATAATGCAAATGCATTAATGCTCTGACCTCAAAACTGAAAGACCAAGGCCCAGATAGCTATCAAGAATCTGACAAAACACTACTCATCCAGCACAGGCATTCAGAAAAACAGGATTCCCCCCATCCTAAACAACAACAAAGAGAGATAGCAAAGACTTATATCTCAAGAACATTATTTTGTTTCCATTCTAATCACAATTTAAGAATATTGCAATATTTTTAGATTTCTGCTTGTTAAAAAAAAGGTATAATTCCACAAACTACAGTATTTTTTAAATCTGTAGCTTCTTGAAAGAAAATATATTAATAATTTAATACAAAATACTGAAAAATGCTGAGGCACTTTTCTGGTCTGCAAGCAGTTTATGATAAATAAATAATAAATAATAACAACAATAAATAGTTAAATAGTATCTTTTATATTTGTGATTTTAAAACATGTATCTTGTGTCTTTCATAAATATATAACTTTTAGTATTTCTTTCATTAAGGTAACAATCTAAATAACAAAAAAAAAAATCGTGTGATGTATTTGAAACCAGCACTAGAATGCTATTCACAGTCCTATGCTCAGCCCAATAAAACACAGCTTGTTGTGTATTAGACATTCCGGATGCTTAAAAGCAACTGGTTTTCAAATAAAGAAAAATATATCAATTTTGTTAATCAATCTTTCATGTTTTCTGTGTTTTTCAACACCACACACACACACAAAAAAGTTATATATACCCTTAAGTGAAATAAATATCATACGTTTGTGTATGTACAGGAAAGAACAAAGATAATACAGAAGTTGTGAAAGGTGCCCTAATTTGGTGACTCTTTGCTTCTTAAACACAAAGTAGCATGCAAATGATTTCTCAGCAGGACAGTACAGGGCCACAGTACAAACATGCAGTCTCACTCTATTTTCTCTTTTGAAATTTTCCAAATGTTTCATCATCAAAAGGCATGGCAAGCATGTAGAACTTGCTTTGGTCTATGCATACAGCTTGTTCTCATTGTGGTTAATTTGTTATACTCTACCTGGAGACTGGTAACAAGCAGAGTACTGCATGGGTCTATCCTCCAATCCGTCCTTTTGACATCTTTATCAGTGGCCTGCAGGAGATGAAAAGAGTGTGTTCTCACAGAGTTTGCATATGTCACCAAACTGTGGAGGACCAATCAGTATGCTCGAGAGCAGGGCTGCTGTACAGAGGGAGTAGGCACAGGCTGGAGGAATGGGCCAATCTTATAAAAATCAACAAAGACAAATGCAAAGTCCTGCACCTAGGAAGGAAGAACTCATTGAAGATTGGAAAAATTCAATCAACTGGAGTGAGTTCAGCTTCTTCATCAAGAAGATGGAGCGAGGTTCTTCATAGTGGTGCAGGGTGGGAGGACAAGAAACAACAATAATAAATTGAGTAAAAGACATAAGTTGAATATGACATACTGGTTATAAGGACAAATATTTTTACTATGAGGACAGTCAAGTGGTGGGACAGTTTCCCAGAGAAACTGTGCAGTTTCCATCCTTGGAGGTTTTCAAGACCCAACTGCATAAAGACTTGAGCAACCCAGTCTGATCTCATAGCTGAAGCTGTTTTGATGCTGAACTAGAGGTTGTCCGAGTACCTTCCAGCCTGCAATATTCTATGATTCTGTGATTCTATTTTTTTTTTTTATACATTTTTAAAAAGCTCCTTACCAGTCAGACTAACTGTCCACTTTGTCCAGTATCCTATTTCTGACAGGAATCAATGGTGGTTGCCTACATGGAAGTGTAAGAACGTGGCAAGTGTAGTAGAATGGCAGTTCCAAGCAAGAATTCATGATCAGACTTTGTGCTGGAATGCTCTCTTGGTTAACACCACACCTATCTGATTCACCCTACTACCCTAAAACTTTTCCCCATTCTTCTGCAGCATCAAATAGTTAAGTAAGGCCTCAAGTTAAAGAGAGGACAGAATATGAGGGCAGAACAATACTATGTTTGCCTAGTTTCTTATTCTTTCCCTATGTATCCACCACAAATCATTTACAGCAAAGAGGTACCGGCTAAATGGACACTTAGTCTGACCTATTATGGAAATTCATACAGAGAGCATCTGGCTTTGTAGGTAGCTATCGGCTTTCATATTTGTACAAATTTTAGATTCTCAATGCCACCAAAGCAGTCAAAAGTTAATTGAGACAATGTCTGAAAGTCATGAGCACATACATTCATTCCTTAGGTAGGAAAAAAGTTATTTTCTTAAGGCAAAAATGGGATTCAAAGTTTTATGTCAGCTAAGTGCAAAAACCAGGAAATAATAAATTAATAGTGATAAAATTGATAGCCAGGCTTTGCCATTCAGCCAGATGCACATCTATAAAGATCTGGCCAATTTTTTCTTGTAATCTTGCCAAGAAAGGGAAAAAATACATTACCAGAATTTAACATGCTGTATGATTTTGAGAATAACCCTTCAAGCTGTCAGTCTTGTTGCCAAAACTACTGTGCAACAATATTAAGCAACAGGAGCATGGACTCATTTCAAGCCCAGGTGCTGAGCAATTTGAAATGCATGAGCTCCTTGTTGTGAAACAATCATTCCCTCTGAGGCTCTTTGTGTCCTCATCACTCCATGAACTGTGCTTATGGTGAATGTGCATTTACTTGCTTTGTAGCTAGCGTTCACATGCAAATTTCCGAGCAGAGAGAACTATCTCCTCCTTTCTTTACAGGATGCTGTCCTTATAGAGCACTGTAAACCAAAGCTAAACTAGAGGGTTCAGCTCTTACTGCAAGAGTGGTAAAGGAAAGTTAGAGAGCAGATAACCTCTGATCCATGCACAGCCCATGTAATAGTATCAGGTAACAGAATAAAAAACCTTCACATTCAAAAAGAAAGTAGGAACACTGACAGTCAAATAAGGCTTAGGAATTTATAATAATTTATGACTCATGTGGCTAGGGTTCTCCAACACCCCAAAAGTTTAGCTCTTGTGGAATTTTTAATAGACCTTGCAAATCAGTTTCAAAAAGAATTAAGGACAAGTAAGCAGTATGCCAACTGTTTCTGTAGCAAAACTCAGATTAATTTTCAGTACTTAAAGTTATGTTCATGCAGCATATGATTCATCTCATCGAGCTTCAGTTGTCTACATGTTACTTGTCTAAGTCAAAGTTGGATCCCTTTATACTACTGAGGAAAAATAGACACCTCAAGATGAGATAAATCACCTTTCAGGGATGCCTATTTCTTTGTTTTGACTATAAAGTAGAACTAAAATGATAAGCTGAAATTCAGAGACTTTATCTGTGATTTCAGAAGTATGTAGATGGCAATTTGCTGAATTAGATAGTTTCTCAGTCCAGTTGCTTATACACTTCTGTAAACCAGGGGGGTAAAGAGTGCAATACAGATTGAGGCAGAAAAAATATGGGTCTGCAGGGGCAAGAAATACTTTAAGGCAATATTGCCAGCAAATAAGGAATCTTATTCTAACTTTTAAATATACACATTAGGTGAGATAAATCCATTCACAGTACCTTACTTCAATGAAGCTGAAAAATGTTGCACTTACTTACTTCAGAATTGTAATTTCATTATCTATTCAAAACATCTGTTTTCTATTGTTATGTGAAAATTACCATAGAGTGGACAGTGAGAATGCTTTAACAAGCTCAGACAGCAGATCTGTGCCAGAGTTGGATACTGATCAGTCCGTTGTGCTTGCACTGGGCAGTACAGGGCAGTGCTAGACCTAGTCCATCCACAAGGCATATTTCAGTGCCATGCTGAGAGAATAGTCCAGAAAACGCTTTTCTGCATCTTGTACCTTGTACAGAAATAGGGCAAAGAAATAAAGCAGAGTGAATTAATATGTTGTGTATACCATGGCAATGGTCTAAAAATAGAAATCAGATGTGCTTATAAGAGGGGCGTAATATTTTTATTAGACCAACCGATACAACTGGTAGAAAAATGGCAAGCTTTTGGGCATGTAAACACTCTGCACAAGTTCTCTGGTTTTCCGACTGTACGAAATTAGAAAAGCTATAAACAACTGCAGACAGAGTTTATAATGGAAAATGTAATGAAAATTTAACTATGCAGCTCTACTATCACTATCTATTATTTACTATAATGAATTTTTACATATATGCAATATATATTCATTATTCTTAGCTTTGCTAACATACCTTCAGAGGAAGAAAAGAATATTAGTGTTGTAAAAACTTAAGTTTTCCAATCACTCACAAGAAATAGTATCTTATGACTTAAAAACATATAACTTTTATAAATAACAACACAGCCTTAGCTCAAGGAAATAAAGTTGTAACACTAAAGTAATATCCTACCACAAACTAGACATCAGGCAAAGGCAAACTACAGATGAGTGAAAACCTCAACTTGTAACTTGTTGCTAATTCATGAAAGGAACAAAAAAAACCCCAAGAACTTTGATTTCTTTATATTATTTATAGCAAATTATCTGAGCAGTTTCTATGGATAACTGTCTCGGGAGTAAACGACAACACTTTTGCAGGCAGTGGGGGCTGCAGGGGTGGCCTCTGTGAGGAGAGGCCAGCTCCAGCCAGCTCCAGCAGACCCACCGCAGGACACAGCTGAGCCCCTCAGCCAAGATGGTGGCACCTCTGGAAAGATGTATTTAAGAAAGGGCAAAATGCTACACAGGCAGTGAGGAGAGAGGAAGAAAGTGTGAGAAAACAGCCCTGCAGACAGCAAGGTGAGAGAAGGAAGAGGAGGTGCTCCAAGTGCTGGAGCAGAGATTTCCCTGCAGCCCATGGAGAAGACCATGGTAATGCAGGCTGTCCACTTGCATCCCATGAAGAACCAGGTGGACCAGATATCCACACTGCAGCCCGTGGAGACCCCACACCAGAGCAGTTAGATATAACCTAAACAAAGCTGCAGCCTGTGGAGAGCCCAGTCTGGAGCAGAGGAAAGGGGTGAGGAGGAAGGAGCAGCACAGAGGAACTGTTACAGGCTGACCCCAACTGTCATTCTCCATTCCGCTGTGCTGCTCATGGAGCCTCAGGTGGAGGGGGCTGGGGGAAAAGAGGAGTTGGGAATGAAGGAATGAAGTTGAGCCTTGAAAGGAGAGAGTGGGAAGTATTGTTTTAATTTTTGTCTTTATTTCTCACTGTGCAACTCTATTTTTAATTGGCAATAAATTAATTTTCCCCAAGTTGATCTGTTCTGCCCATGAGAGTAATTGGTGAGCGATCTCCCTTTCTGTCTTGACCCATAAGCTTTGTCATTCCTATTATCCCCCCCCTCTCCTGTTGAGGAGGGGGAGCTAGTGAGTGACTGGGTAGGGTTGCTGGCCAAGGCTAACCCACAGAAATAACATACAACAGGTGAAGGCAACATTAAAAAGCTTGATCCAAGTTTTCAGATACTGATATATATTATTCGTCTTGGAGCAGAGCAACAGACAAGACTAATTTACCACTACTAAGACACTTTACAACACAACTTGTCCTGAAATTAACTGTACAGAAAATTTATAAATTTTCACTATAACAAGATGAATTATTCATCTGTCTATAAGTAGACACAACAGAGCAGGTGCAAGTAGGTCAGGTAAGATACATTAGACCCCTAAGAGGATATCTTACGTAGAATTTACATGTGCTCCACTTTCTTTATCCAACTGCTTTTTCCAATTGTAATGATAAACCTTCAAAGCTCCTGATCCTAGGAGGAACAAGATTTATTTTTCACATTATTTATTAGAAATTCTGAAATCTCATATGAGAAAAACTCTGTATGTGTTTCTCAGAAACTTTAGGAAAGGACCATATCAGATAGTTTAAAACGTGCACATAGTATTGTGTCAATTCAAATTCATTTCCTGTTTCCCAGTAAATCCTCAATCAACTTCTTTCTAAGGCCCTCTGTATTGCTCTTCAGAAATCTCTTCAAAGGACCTTTCTATCACCTTTGACTAGGCAAAGGAATTTAAGGTGAGTTTAGTCTCTAAATGCTTCCTGGCACAACCAGTAAGTGAGCCTACCAGGGGAGGTGCCTCGCTTGACCTGCTGTTCACAAACAGAGAATGACTGGTGGGAGATGTGGTGGTCGGAGGCCGGCTTGGACTTAGCGACCATGAAATGATAGAATACTCAATTCTTGGTGAAGTAAGGAGGGGGGCCAGCAAAACTGCTACCACGGACTTCCAGAGGGCGGACTTTGGCCTGCTCAGGACACTGGTCGAGAGGGTCCCTTGGGAGACAGTCCTGAAGGGCAAAGGGATCCAGGAAGGCTGGACGTTCTTCAAGAAGGAAGTCTTAAAGGTGCAGGAGCAGCCTGTAAGAAGAACGGTCAGGGAAAACGACTGGCCTGGCTGAATGGGGAGCTCTGGCTGGGACTCAGGAAAAAAAGGAGAGTTTATCACTTGTGGAAGAAGGGGCAGGCAACTCAAGAAGAGCACAGGTATCTCGTTAGGTCATGCAGAGAGGAAATTAGGGAGGCAAAAGCCCAGCTAGAACTCTCTAACCTGGCCATTGTCATAAGAGATAACAAAAAATGTTTTTACAAGTATATTAACAACAAAACGAGAGCCAAGGAGAATCTCCATCCTTTATTGGATGCAGGGGGGAACATTGCCACCAAGGACGAGGAAAAGGCTGAGGTACTTAATGCCTTCTTTGCCCCAGTCATTAATAGTCAGACCAGTTATCCTCAGGATATTCAACCCCCTAAGCAGGAAGGCAGGGACGGCGAGCAGGATAAACCCCCCATAATCCAAGCGGAAGCAGTTAACGACCTGCTATGCCATGTGGACACTCACGAGTCCATGGGGCTGGATAGGATCCACCCAAGGGTACTGAGGGAGCTGGCTGAGTTTGCCAAGCCACTCTCCATCATTTACCAGCAGTCCTGGTTAACTGGGGAGGTCCCAGATGACTAGAGGCTAGCCAATGTGATGCCCATCTACAAAAAGGGATGGAAGGAAGATCCAGGGAACTCCAGGCCTGTCAGCCTGACCTCAGTGCTGGAAGATTATGGAGCGGTTCGTCTTGAGGGCACTCACAAGCCATGTGCAGGACAACCAGGTGATCAGGCCCAGCCAGCACGGGTTCATGGAAGGCAGGTCCTGCTTGACCAACCTGATCTCCTTCTATGAGCAGGTGACCCGCCTAGTGGATGAGGGAAAGGCTGTGGATGTGGTCTACCTGGACATCAGTAAAGCCTTTGACACTGTCTCCCACGGCATTCTCCTAGAGAAGCTGGCGGCTCACGGCCTAGACAGGTACACTCTTTGCTGGGTAAAAAACTGGCTGGATGGCCAAGCCCAGAGAGTTTTGGTGAATGGAGTTAAATCCAGTTGGTGGCCGGTCACGAGCGATGTTCCCTAGGGTTCAGTTTTGGGGCCAGTCTTGTTCAATACCTTTATCAATGATCTGGATGAGGAGATCGAGTGCTCCCTCAGTAAGTTTGCAGACGACACCAAGTTGGGTGGGAGCGTTGATCTGCTCAAGGGTAGAAAGGCTCTGCAGAGGGACCTGGACAGGCTGGATTGATGGGCTGAGGCCAATTGTATGAGGTTCAACAAGGTCAAGTGCCAGGTCCTGCACTTCAGCCACAACAACCCCATGTAATGCTACAGGCTTGGGGAAGGGTGGCTGGAAAGCTACCCAGAAGAAAAGGACCTGGGGGTGCTGGTTGACAGACGGCTGAACATGAGCCAGCAGTGTGCCCAGGTGGTCAAGAAGGCCAATGGCATCCTGGCCTGTATCAGAAATAGTGTGGCCAGCAGGAGTAGGGAGGTGATCGTGCCCCTGTACTCAGCACTGGTGAGGCCGCACCTCGAATACTGTGTTCAGTTTTGGGCCCCTCATTACAAGAAGGACATTGAGGTGCTGGAACGTGTCCAGAGAAGGACAATGAAGCTGGTGAAGGGTCTAGAGAACAAGTTTTATGAGGAGCGACTGAGGGAACTGGGGTTGTTTAGTCTGGAAAAGAGGAGGCTGAGGGGAGACCTTATCGCGCTCTACAACTACCTGAAAGGAGGTTGTAGTGAGGTGGGTGTTGGTCTCTTCTCCCAAGTAACTAGCGATCGGACGAGAGGAAATGGCCTCAAGTTGCACCAAGGGAGGTTTAGATTGGACATTAAGAGAAATTTCTTTACTGAGAGTGGTCAAGCCTTGGAACAGGCTGCCCAGGGAAGTGGTTGAGTCACCATCCCTGGAAGTTTTTAAAAGACGTGTAGATGAGGTGCTTAGGGACATGGTTTAGTGGGCATGGTGGTGTTGGGTTGACAGATGGACTCGATGATCTTAGAGGTCTTTTCCAACCTTAATGATTCTATGGTCACAGGTATATTCTTAGAAATAGAGATATCAGCATGCAGGGTAAACTGAATTTTGTACTACACTGAGACTTCTATTTGGAAGTCAAGAGGGGAAGTCACTCATTTCATTAAGGATGTTCTCAAGGTGTATTAAGTTTCAGAGGCACCGTAAAAGTACAGTCACTGATATCGTTCTATATGGTATTTGGTACAACTACTGACTTTTTCTAAGCTACAGTTTATATTTTTAACAGTGTATGTAAATCCTTTTCCAAAGTTATTGTTGCTTTACAAATATTTTTTTAAAAAACTTTGTTCATTTTTTAAAATTTCTTCATCAAGAAAAGCACTATTTTATATGTTTTAATTATCAACATTTGATCACATTTTAGTGTCAGCGAGCTACACCAGAAAACTGAAAAGGGAGCCATGTGTGAGTTGTGCTGATGTAACATATTGTTACAGAGGAGGATTTTATCTTCATTACAGTGCCTCAGTTCCTCAGAACACTTGTTTTACATTAAAGAAGTCTTAGCTCTGAAAGATTAAGTATTGGGAAAAAAATTTATTTGTTTTTGCTGTCAAAGGGTGGACTGGTGATTGGTGGGCCAGTTAGATTAGATCAGTCATAATACCCATGTGATAGATCTAGTACTAAAAAAAACCTGTGGAAAGGAGAATCCCAATTTTTGTTTTTCTTTTTTTTTTTCCCTGAGTGATTTCCCAGGTCTGAGGTCTGAAAGTATTTCCAGTCATTGGGTCCACTGTACTGTACTATGTAGACAGAGGCTTCTGTGCCCCTGAAAGAAGCAAAACATTTACAATACTGAGAAACTACACCTACATACTATCTTCACTGCATACCCATAAGAAGACAAGATCAAACACAAATATTCATGTAGTGTCAGAAGACATAGAAGGAAATTGTGAAAGGGATTGCCATGACTGTAGCTTGAAGCATTCCAAATACAAATGTAAACTATTAATCATAATAGAAAGGAAGACATAAAAAGCTAGTTGTTAGTGAGAGACTGACAAAAGACTAAATAAAGACATGCAGACTGAATGTTCCTTCCAGGCAGTATAGTGGAAACTATAAAATACCAAACATAATACGACAAAAAGCGTCTTTCACTACAAAAGCCAAGATCTAATTTTGGAAACTTAAAAGTGGATGAAGAATAGTTTAAACTTTATAAAATAAAAATAAAAATCACCCTTTCAATCTTGATTGAAAAAAATATGTTCTTAGTGCTTCCAGGTACTACTCTGTGTTTCATGATTAACTTCACTTAGAGCTGTAGGTGTTCATCAACTCTGAAATCAAAGCACAAGTGTTTCAGCTTTGGCGTATTAAGATGGAGGCATATGAAATTACTGTGCATCATTTTCTATATCTGTAAAATATGGGCTATAACCGTTTTTCACCTCACAAGAGGTTTTGTGGCAGTTAAATCATTATTTGTTTTAATAATATCTATAATCTCTGGAAATTTCTACTTCTATTCTATTCTATTCTCAAGCTACCGAGTGAACATTGTTTTATAATTGAGTCATCCTTTCACTGAAAGTGCCATTTTACCATTTCATTCATCTGTGGTTTTCCTACTGACATTTTCATTGTCATGAAGATATTCTTTTATAATAAGGACTGTTTTCTGTGTTATCTGTTTGATTGACTAGATATTTACAGAGGCAATAAAAATTAATAAAATATTAAGAATGAATAACTATAACAACACATGAAAATTAGTGGCAATGAGAGCTATATGCAGATGCTGAATGAAGCATTTGGGCTAGAATTAGTCTACAGTATTTATATTGTTTTTAGGAAATATCAATGGTTATGTAATATGTCTTTGGTACAAATAAACATGACCCCTGTGGTTTTGACCCTCTTATTACTTAAAAACTTCTATACAGAGCTTTGTGTCATCACTTTTTATTCTCATTACCCTGAAAGATCTAAAAGCCACAGACAATTCTAATCTTATCAATCAATCCTCCTAGCAGAGCTTAGCCTCTTAAGTCTTATAAATTTAGCAGTGCAGAAGTCAGACTTAGTTACACATGGATGCCATAGATTTCATTTATATCAATCTGAATGTAAACTATAAATGGATTACGTATTTTTTTTACAGTGTCTGTTGATGATTTCCTAGAAATAAAGTTGCACAGGTTTGGTGTTATTGAACCTAATAGAATAGATTATTGGTGACCTTTTTGTAAGACCTTGGATTTGACAGATTCAAACTTTGATTAATCCCATCTTTGCTTTCAGAGATAGCCATTAAAAATATCAATGCCAATCAGTTTAGTCGTGTTGTCACGTGAAACTAAGAGCGAGCAAGAGGAAACAAGGAGGGGGCATCTACATTTCTGTATAACTATAATGTCCCTATCACTGCATGATTTATTTTTAAGCATCTAAAGAATTTCATATCACTATGCAAATCCTTATGCAGTAGAAAAAAGTGTGTCTCTGTATGAGTGTGTTTGTGCTTGTTCATGCATGCGTGTAACTGAATAGGACACATTCTTGATGCTTTGGAACCTATTGCTTTGAAATGCTGTTATTTAGATTTGTCTAAGAAAGTAACTTTATGTAAATGTAAATAAAATAAACAGGACTAGCAGGCAGTTCTTTCTCAGAAGTTAAAATTCCCAGACCATTTTTCCAGAGATTTTTAGACATTACAAAACACTGCTGTGATGAGAACTCCCTGTGAATATTGCTCATGTGTCTTTCCCTGGAAGAAGGAAAAGAAACTAAAATCAGGGTCCTAAGTTAATAATCAAAGCACATATTGTAGCCTATTGACACATTTTTCTCTTAGAGACTGGTGAGGTGGTCAAACTGGTTCATCTCTTTCTTTGTCAGTTGTTGTTTCAGAGTCCACTTTTAACATGATAAGAAAATATTAAGTTTGCCACCAGGAAAGTTTCCATTCCTTTGTATCATATTTCCCTGTGTGGTAAGTCCTGACAAAGAAATGGGAAGTATTATCAGAGGTGGCTATATTTCCAACATCTCTATTGCTTATGTCCAGAGGAATCTGAGAGAACTGTGTTTCATAACCAATTATTCTACTAATGACAGCTCACACATAGGGTGCAGGATATTTCAATCTCATAATGTCTCTTTAAAAACATGAACAGAAATTTTAAAAAAAAATCCTTTTTTGAAAACTTTAAGGTTTCTAAGTTGAATTTTAATTCAGTGATGGAATAAAATTAACATTTTTAAACAATGTACCGAAGAGACCTATCTTCTGAGAGAGAGACACCAATGTATCCAAGACAGACTTGCCACTAGCTCTGTGTTTAGATGCTGTAGTGAGAAACAAAAGGGCCAAGTTGAACCACTGAAGGAGTATGAGGATGTGTGTCTTCAGTGCGTCTTTCATATTTCAGGCAGATGGTCAAACCTCAGGACTGTAAAATCCAGCTTTTTGATACATTCTCTCTGGCTTGCTTCTCCAGTTCAGAGGCTAAAATATACACTCGTGGTCTAAGAGATTCCTAATCATTGTATATTTTACTTGATTTTTGAAAGAAAATAAAGACCAGAACCTACTCTTCCAATCCCTTTTCAAATCTAAATAATGATTGCTCAGGTCTGAACTTCTCTCAAATTTCACCATTTTTTTTCATGTGAAAAACCTTCCTAATGAAATCTTATCTAGACTGATGAATATTGCTGGGAAAAAGAATGCAAAGTGCTGTCAAGTAATTCACAACTGCCTCTCCCAGTGAGTATCTGTGTGCAACTTTGAGGCAAATCATAGAAGATTGGGCACTACGTATGCCATCAGTCTTCTTGAGGTCATTTAGGGTCTACGTTTACCTTTTCATTGTAGATTCCAGAGTTTCAGTACATTCACAATATATGAATCAAAGCACGATCTGAGTGAAAGCAAACTATATGTGATTCACTCACAAAATACTTGCTGAGGTAAGAAACTCCTTGCCTGAAGCTGTGTTGGCATACATGTATCTCTGAGAAGTGTATGTTCACGTTTAAATCATTGGCTACAGAGGTCTTACTGCTACTCTTGACAGCCTTGGATTTTCAGATAGGAGATAAGGTTCATAAGGTTTCTTATCATTTTAAGACACCAAGATTTTGCAGCTGCTCCTCCTCAGGCTACATGTGAAGGCTGAAAATTTCAACAGGAACAGCTACGGATTTCCTCAGTACAAAGAACAGACATGTTCAAATAGTACTGGTGCGTAAACCTCTGCACTGTCTCCATGTCTCCTACTATGTACAGATCAGCTTACTCCTGAATATCTTTAAAGCCTCAAGCAAGTTAGAATCATAACAGACCTATGCAACATGATTGGAAAGTGACTGAAAATATTTTCAGGTAGAACAAGACAAAAAGTAGGAAGTTCTTCAGATCATTTATGCTACTGTTAGTACTTTAGACTGTCAACATTCCCAAACTAGTTTTTAACTAATTTGGGAGCTGTAACAGGTAAACATATCAGCAGAGAGCTCAGCCTCAGGCAATGAATCCTACTTCTCAGTTACAGGAGTTTCCAGATGATGACTTTGCATTTCACTCTCCAGAGTTTGGCTGATAAGCTCTGATCAACCTCTGTTTCACTTCAGTGTGCTGTATACAGCATTTATGTGGTTAGGCTTTTGGCCAATCTTTTTGTTTGATGTATTGGTTGAATTTACTGAAGATTTGTTTGTTTTATGGGGAAAGATTACTATATTGAGTAAATAGGGGGACTTGACACTTGGGCAGTTATTATTCATCTTCAGTATGTTCATTTCATGACTTAGAAATAGTGACTAGTGTTTTATACACCTCCATAACAAAAACACCACTTATGCTATCAGCAAACTGACATTTCCAAAGAAATTTTATCTTATATACATTATGAAGTAAATTAAATAATAGATATAATATAAATTATAGTAAAATATGTTATTAAAGTATTATCATATTATTACATGGAATATACTGTACGTGATCTATTATTATAAGTCATGATTTAACACATATAACAATATGATTCACTATATATTACATATTTGTATTACATATTTTAAAATTGTTGTTATTTTCATTTAGATTCATTTGACAACAAAAGACATTTCCAACAGTATATTTCTATTTCAAACTTTAGTTTGACTAGCTAGAATTTTTTTCCCAGACTTTGAACTAGTCTGGGTCTTTTGTGTGCTGTGCATTTATATGCTGATTGCTGGTAGAAGAACCTTTTCTGTCGGGAAAGATGGACTTAATTTAAGTACTCCTTCTCCTCTCTCACATAAAATTTTTGGTAGCAAAAGCAGACATCTGGTATAAATACTGCCACATTTAAGGAAACTGAGAAGTACATCAGAGTCTGAATTCTTCATGTGACATCCTTCTTAGTTGTGTCTATAGTGAGCAGTCAGTCTGCATTGCTGTGCACTTATAGGTCCTAGCCCACATACATCAACTCCCTTTCACAGAAACCAAGGAGCAAGAAGTGAAAGTGGCTCGATACGGGTCCATGTCTCATCTAAAAATGCAGTTCACAGTACAGCTCCACTCAGCAAGTGCTTAAGGGAGTTAGGTTCAGATGTCCACAGGCATAGTTTATATAGTTTATCTCCATATGAGATGGTTTTCAAAGCACCTGTGCTGATATTAACCAAACTCAAGGAAATTCTTGCAGTAGGGAATCGTGTGACCAGCTCAATGGTAGAGACATCCAAATCCAATGTAGCAATGTAATAAACTCCTTTTGTAATCAATAGAAACAAATAAATACTTTGAATATGATTTAAAAATATATTTTAAAAGAGATCAGTTGAATCTTGCCCTAAAAATGCCCATGTGTCCCCTCTAACAATAATTGGAACCAAAGATGATTAGTTCATCCTCTGTCTTGTTGATGGAGGGGGAATGATAGAGTGGTTTGGTGGGCACCTGGCAACCAGCCAAGGTCAACCCACCACAATATTCTATAAAAAACAGGAAAAAAGAGTTTTCTGATGATCTAGAGTGTATTCTAGCGTACATCTCTGGGGGTGTGGTTAAACTTTCCTCACAGCCCTCTAACAAAGTTAATGTATCAGTGACGGCTGCATGATTTCTTGAACTTTCTGTTGAGTCTCTTGGTAGTCATGTCATAAAGTGGTAGTTATTCAGCACTGCACTTTATTTAGTATGAAAGGCCCTTTCTGTTGTCCTAAACTAATCCCTTTTCATCTAGATTAGTTGAAATTCTGAAAATAATGTCTGTATTTTATACATAAGCACTGAGATATATTTCCTGTGGCATATATTTCCTAGGAAGCTAGGCTAAATTCTTCATTGAGTTATTCATCCCACTCATTTTAGGTACCTAGTTTATGAATGTTCCTCCAAATTGTTCTCTGGAGGTACTTCTCTCTGTCCATTTCATAGA
Organism: Calonectris borealis; assembly: GCF_964195595.1. Taxonomy (NCBI): domain Eukaryota; kingdom Metazoa; phylum Chordata; class Aves; order Procellariiformes; family Procellariidae; genus Calonectris; species Calonectris borealis. The sequence goes on from NC_134312.1 coordinate 183,410,445, forward strand.
GAGAAAATTTAGACAAGAGTTTCACATTAGAGGCATAGCTTTCAGACAGGAAGATGAGGTGACTATAACCTTTTCTTACAAAATGATAGAGAAACATGAGATCATTAAGTGAGAGAAAGTTTTTCCTTTGTGTTTTTGCACTTTGACATTAGGAAAAATGAAAGACAACACAAAAAATACTTTCCTGAAGGTTCTTGAAGCCTATGAAAGTGAAATTAGTTCAATCTTTAAGGGAAAATTTGAATACCACATCTGTCCCTTGTGTATGCTAATGATTTTGGCACTTATAAATAAAATGAACAGTGCAGTGCAGAATAATTGCTTATTTCCAAAAACTTCATAAAGATTTTTATTATGTATAGTTACCCTATGTGCTTGGATGAGTGCTTTAAAGTCTCCCTCAGTAGGCATTGATACAGTAGACCATAGCAGCACTAAAAAAAACATTATAGTCTATTATGTCAATGAGCTGTGCATGAAGAATTTCCTTAGTAGTATTTATTGGCACAATACACCATGACAACCATAGAATGTATGATTATGCTTTTGATGGAGGAGTTATAACAGTTACATTAAGATCTCATGGAAATTAAGTCGCAGTGTCCCATGTACTTCAACCAAAATCATAATCGGTCTAAAAGGTCTCCTATGATCACCATGGATGAAATGGAGAATAATTGTCACTGTAATTGTCACTGTAATCAGACCAAGTCTTTTAGTATGAGGTCTTTATTCTCTTCTACAATTTTTTTTCTGTTATTGTTAAAAATTATGGAAAGATCCTTGCTAAAATGTGCAACAAGTTTTCATTTAAAACTCCAAAAGCCATAAGACTCAGACTGGCTTTTCTCTCCATATTTAACTCATTTCATTGCACCTTGAAGTGTTATAGGGGCCTAAAAGGACTGTGTGATCTTATTGACCATGTGTGTCATAATCCTCCCTAAATACAAAAGCTGTGTAAAAATAATCCAACAAAAGCCAGGAACTTAAGGCTCCTTATTCCACCCCTAATACAATCCACATGTCTGGGGATTGCATTTGATGTTCTTTGGTTCTGGGCAGATTGGCTGGTAAAACACTGAGCTGATTCAGGATGAGACACTGTTATGCTTCTCCTTTTTCTCCCCTTTGTGGGGAGGTGGAGGATTGTGCAGACAGTTTTCACCAAGGTATTGCTAATTAGCAAAGTGTTAACTCACCATAGATTGCCAACACAAACTTCTTCAACACAATCTGATTTTAAAAGAACTATTGAAGTCTCAATGTTCAGTCTCTCCACAGATGCCTTATGTGGAGTTCCTAATTTTTTAGTTTTTACTAAACTAATTTAGGGTTCCCAAATCTCTAGTTACCTCTGGAACTTTCTGAAATCTATACTACTGTAGGCAAAAGTCAACAAACATAAAATGGTTATATGGTTCTTCCTTATAGCCAGAGCCATTGCAGATGTTATTCTTTATAACAACTCTCACAGAAGACTGCTGTAAAGGGCGAATTCCACAGGTTTCTGTCAATACGGAATTATATTCAGTGAGATTGAAGTTAGGAAAATGAATCACTTACCTGACAGCCTGAAGTTCTTCAAGTATACAGAAATAGCACATAAAAATCTTGTCATGTTGGAGTAAACACCAGTGATTTTGTCAAAGTGAATGTTTCTTTTCAGAGAATGGAAAAAAACCCCTAATAAACACTGATTGATATTTTCATTCTACTCATATAAGGCTTCATGTGAAACAGTGAGGTAGAATTATTCTTCACGTATTTTTTTGTTTGTTTTTTGTTTTGGGGGGTTGTGGTTTGTTTGGGGGTTTTTTGTTTGGTTTGTTTTTTTTTTTTTTTCCCATGGACAGCTTATCCTTTTTCTTTTTCCTTCTTAAAGGAAAGAATATTTCACAATGAGATCTAGTTTTCCTTTGCCTTCTGCTATCTAAGGTCATTTACATATCTGTAAAGTGGGTGAAAAATACTTTCATAGTTTGGTTGTTTATAATCTGTGAGCAATCTGTGCATGATTAACCAAAATCTAAAAGAGTGGATAATCAGGGTAAAATTACGTTTTAAGAAATAAAAAATCACTAACTTTTTAAAATGATAAATTATATATTATTCAGCTATGAAGCAGAAAACTGTGTACAAAATACTTTGCAAAATTCACTGCTCCATTCATGTTACTAAAATTAATCTGGGAATAAATTTGGTCCCCAAATTGATACAAGTGACGTTTTCCTTTGGTACAACAAAAGGTCTCTGTATGGAAACCATTGCTGAAAGTCTCTGTTTATTAACTAGAAGGCAGTGCCTTGTTGATACAGTTGTATGGTTTTCCAATAGGAAGTTGACAGCTCCCTATAACCAGGCTTATAGAAGAAGTTCAGTCTCATTTTAACAGTGGCGTGTAGAAAAGAAGCAGTGGGGCAACAGAAACTTTTTGTAATATGATCCTTTTATAAAATACATTTTCCAAAATTAATTGAAGCTACCTCTTCAATTTATCATTTGATAAAAGAAATAATTTGTTTTGTCATTAACATCTGTTTTGATAACAAAACTTCTAAACCAAAATTAATCCAAACTTTTTAATTAATTCATTCTGAGCAAACTCAAGCTGTATATACTTTATAGTGCTAGTCAAAATAATATCCAGCATTTGAAAATGTTAAATATAATCCAAAAACCAAAATAAAAAGAAAGTCATTCTTTCGGTGGTAGCCTCCCCTCCACCTTCTTAATTAGAGGTCCTAAACGGACTTTTCAAAGGCTGACAATAATCCTATATAACCCCTTCTGCAGAACATTAAATAGGATCAAAATATCATGTTAAAGAATTAAAAGATAAAAGTAGCAATTACAGTTTAATATCTCCAGTTACAGAGCTTCTACTTGTTTATTTCCGCATACTGCATTTATTGCCCACCACACCACTGTTTCCTATATCGTCACAGTAAAAATAAGTACAAAATATATGCAGTTGGCGTATGGACATGGTTTTGAAAGACTTTCAGCTTTCATGTTGTTCACAAAAGATGTAGGGGAGAAAATATCACTGTTTGTGACTCCTTAAAGAGTCCTTGAAGAAAACGTAATGCAAATTTTATTCTATTTTTATGTCACATACTGTGCTCATAATAAGTGAATAAATTATTGATTTTCAATAGGGAGATTATTTAAAACACTTATTTTATATTTTCTGGTTCAGTATTAACCATAAGCATGGAAAGCACACTTATCTAAAAAATGTAACTAGTTATGTCACTGGAGTAACTGCTGAGTTTGCAGTACCATGGTACTGGCATTTGATATCAGTGCCCTGGTCCTTATACTTAAAACAATCAAAATATTTATAAAATTTCTAAGTAAAATTTTACAGTAATGTAGTTTAAAATTACTATATTTTCAGGTCATTAAGTAAATGTTGTCTCACATTCAGTTGTTCTGCCTTGTTGAAGACAGTCTTGGATCACTGTCAAATATTGCAGTAATTTTCTTGACTTGGTCAGTTGTGACAGATGCATTCCCATGGAAAATGGAGTGTTAGCCTCCCATGTTAGCCAAAAGAGGGTGGTTCATGAGTACCACAGAATTAACTGTCTCAATTATTATGCTTCAGCTGTGGGACTCACTGCTGCAAGAACTAAAATCACATTACCTTCAGAAATGCCAACAACACTTTCTGCAAAAGAAAAATAAAATTAAAAAAAAAAAAAGCCTCGCCATCAAGCTGAAAAAGACAATGAGACAGAAAATAAATCTGTAGTTTCTAGGTTAGGTAAGGTAGTTAAAATATTACTAATAAATACAATATCAATTAGATATAACTTCACTGACATGAATTTGTACTATGCATGTGGATTCAGAAACATTAATACCTCTGAAAATAGAAAAGAGAGACCTAAGTTTTTCCAGTCACCTGAATGTTAGCAAATAGATATTTACAATATATACTCAGATCACTTTACCTCTGTCCCCTGGAGTAATAAATTAACTGTAAATAGGCTAACTGTATTCAAGAGTTAAATGGCAGAGGTATTCACTGGAGTGCTTTGGAAGAGCTGTGATGGAGTCCTAGAGCAGGGAAAAGATCTTTTGCCTTTCTTCCATATTTCCATTTGAAATCTTTGTCCTCAGAATGATATGCAGCTCAGTAAGGAAAGAATAAGGAAGGAAATTGTAGATCTTGCTATGGAGAAGAGTAACAATTTTGAGGGATACAAATGTGGCCATAAACTTGGTGATAGGTGAGAGCATTGTTTATGTGAAACTGAATGAACTGATTGTAAAACCAGGTCTGAGCTTGCAAACATTATCAACGGTACCTTTTCATTAGCCAAATGTGTATTCTGCACAGCACTAGTAACCCTTGTTCAGTACAATACAAAGCAGAATGTACATATCACTTGTTCGGGGCATGTTGGAACACAGTTTGAAGAAAGAAGAACTAAAGCTATGCCAGTTTTTTCCCCATTTTTAGCATTATTTTTCAAAATAATTCTGGAATTTTCTGAGAATTGACAAAATATTACAGGGAAGTTTCACTCTTACTTTCAAAAAATATATCCAGATAGTCATCTGCACATATGCCACTTAAGAATATATAAGGTATGGCCTCCAAGTGGTTCTCCAGAAGGCCATAAGTCTCCAATATATCCTCTCAGATGATACTTGTTATGTAGCCTGGACTACTAAACCTAGAGTTTGAAGGTGTCATTAATTTCAAGGTTGAGACACTTTCTCTTGCTCAATACAATTCATCAAGTCAAGAGAATGAGACATCTGAACAGTAACAAGGGTGAGATTCAGAAACGTAAGTGTCTACTGCCAACTGGGTATGCAAGAATGTGTCTTCCTAAGGTCATATGTCATCTTCACTAGCCTATTAAGGATATCTCAGATAACCCTAGTGCATCTCAGAAGAACTAAGTGTTTATATATGGACAAGTAAGTCCCATTCTAGGTCTTCGTCTACCACAATGACAGCTTAGGCAGCTAGTTCAGACATCACATCTACCTTAAGCATAGCTGTCTTATCTAGTCTGAATTCCACACACAAAGTTCATAGAATCATAGAGTCATAGAATCATTAATGTTGGAAAAGTCCTCTAAGTCAACCCTCAACCCAACATCACCATCCTTAATGAAATGAGTGACTTCCCCTCTTGACTTCCAAATAGAAGTCTCAGTGTAGTACAAAATTCAGTTTACCCTGCATGCTGATATCTCTATTTCTAAGAATATACCTGTGACCATAGAATCATTAAGGTTGGAAAAGACCTCTAAGATCATTGAGTCCAACTGCCAACCCAACACCACCATGCCCACTAAACCATGTCCCTAAGCGCCTCATCTACACATCTTTTAAATACTTCCAGGGATGGTGACTCAACCACTTCCCTGGGCAGCCTGTTCCAAGGCTTGACCACTCTCAGTAAAGAAATTTCTCTTAATGTCCAATCTAAACCTCCCTTGGTGCAACTTGAGGCCATTTCCTCTCGTCCGATCGCTAGTTACTTGGGAGAAGAGACCAACACCCACCTCACTACAACCTCCTTTCAGGTAGTTGTAGAGCACGATAAGGTCTCCCCTCCTCTTCTCCAGACTAAACAACCCCAGTTCCCTCAGTCGCTCCTCATAAAACTTGTTCTCTAGACCCTTCACCAGCTTCATTGTCCTTCTCTGGACACGCTGCAGCACCTCCATGTCCTTCTTGTAGTGAGGGGCCCAAAACTGAACACAGTATTCAAGGTGCAGCCTCACCAGTGCTGAGTACAGGGGCACGATCATTTCCCTACTCCTGCTGGCCACACTATTTCTGATACAGGCCAGGATGCCATTGGCCTTCTTGGCCACCTGGGCACACTGCTGGCTCATGTTCAGCCGTCTGTCAACCAGCACCCCCAGGTCCTTTTCTTCTGGGCAGCTTTCCAGCCACTCTTCCCCAAGCCTGTAGTGTTGCATGGGGTTGTTGTGACCTGTCGTGGTTTAACTGCAGCCAGAAGCTAAACACCACGCAGCTGCTTGCTTACCCCCCGCCTCCGGTAAGATGGGGGAGAGAATCGGGAGGGCACAAATAAAAAAACTCGCAGATTGAGATAAAAACTGTTTAATAATGGAAATAAAACAAAGTAGGACAGTAATAACAATGATAACAACAACAATAACAGAATATACAAAGGAGGCGATGCACAATGCAACTGCTCACCACTGGCTGACCGCATGTCGCGAACCGGGGGAGAACACCCCCCCCCCAGTTTTTATACTGAGCATGATGTCACATGGTATAGAATATTCCATTGGCCAGCTGAGTCAACCACCCCAGCTATGCTCCCTGCCTGCCCCCAGCTTCCCCTGTACTTGTCAGAGCATGGGAGGCCAAAAAGTCCCCGGTGCAAGCACCACCCAGGGACAAACAAAGCATCAATGGGCCATCAACGCTCCTGTCATACAAAACCCAAAACACAACACCCCAACCCCAAAATACTGGGAAGAAAGTTAACTCTGTCCCAGCCGGAACCAGGACATGACCGAAGTGCAGGACCCGGCACTTGGCCTTGTTGAATCTCATTTAATCAGCCTCAGCCCATCGATCCAGCCTGTCCAGGTCCCTCTGCAGACCACTTCTATCCTCGAGCAGATCAACACTCCCACCCAACTTGGTGTCGTCTGCAAACTTACTGAGGGAGCACTCGATCTCCTCATCCAGATCATTGATAAAGGTATTGAACAGGACCGGCCCCAAAACTGAGTCCTGGGGAACACCGCTCGTGACCGGCCGCCAACTGGATTTAACTCCGTTCACCACAACTCTCTGGGCTTGGCCATCCAGCCAGTTTTTTACCCAGCGAAGAGTGTACCTGTCTAAGCTGTGAGCAGCCAGCTTCTCTAGGAGAATGCTGTGGGAGACAGTGTCAAAGGCTTTACTGAAGTCCAGGTAGACCACATCCACAGAAGGTCATAGAAGGAGATCAGGTTGGTCAAGCAGGACCTGCCTTCCATGAAGCCATGCTGGCTGGGCCTGATCCCCTGGTTGTCCCGCACATGGCTTGTGAGTGCCCTCAAGACGAACCGCTCCATGATCTTCCCAGCACCGAGGTCAGGCTGACAGGCCTGTAGTTCCCCGGATCCTCCTTCCGCCCCTTCTTGTAGATGGGCGTCACATTGGCTAGCCTCTAGTCATCTGGGACCTCCCCAGTTAACCAGGACTGCTGGTAAATGATGGAGAGTGGATTGGCAAACTCCTCAGCCAGCTCCTTCAGTACCCTCAAGTGGGTCCCATCTGGCCCCATGGACTTGTGAGTATCCAGGTGGCATAACAGGTCAACTGCTTCCTCTTGGATTATGGGGGATTTATCCTGCTCGCCTTCCCTGTCTTCCAGCTCAGGAGGCTGAATACCCTGAAGATAACTGGTCTGACTATTAATGACTGAGGCAAAGAAGACATTAAGTACCTCAGCCTTATCCTCGTCCTTTATGGCAATATTGCCCCCCTGCATCCAATAAGGGATGGAGATTCTCCTTGGCTCTCTTTTTGTTGTTAATATATTTGTAAAGACTTTTTTTGTTATCTCTTATGACAGTGGCCAGGTTGAGTTCTATCTGGGCTTTTGCCTCCCTAATTTCCTCTCTCCACAACTTAACGAGGTCCCTGTGCTCTTCTTGAGTTGCCTGCCCCTTCTTCCACAATTGATAAACTCTCCTTTTTTTCCTGAGTCCCAGCCAGAGCTCCCCATTCAGCCAGGCCGGTCGTCTTCCCTGCCCGTTCTTCTTACAGGCTGCTCCTGCACCTTTAAGACTTCCTTCTTGAAGAACGTCCAGCCTTCCTGGATCCCTTTGCCCTTCAGGACTGTCTCCCAAGAGACCCCCTCGACCAGTGTCCTGAGCAGACCAAAGTCCGCCCTCCAGAAGTCCATGGTAGCGGTTTTGCTGGCCCCCCTCCTTACTTCACTAAGTATTGAGTATTCTATCATTTCATGGTCGCTAAGCCCAAGCCGGCCTCCGACCACCACATCTCCCAGGAGTCCTTCTCTGTTTGTGAACAGCAGGTCAAGTGAGGCACCTCCCCTGGTAGGTTCGCTTACCAGCTGTGTCAGGAAGTTATCTTCCTCAAGCTCCAGGAACCTCCTCAACTTTTTCCTCTCTGCCATGTGGTATTTCCAGCAGACGTCCGGTAAGTTGAACTCCCCCGTGAGAACAAGGGCTAGCCATTGTGAGACTTCTGCAAGCCACTTGTAGAATGCTTCATCTCCCTCTTTATCCTGGTTAGGTGGTCTATAACAGACTCCCAGCAGGATATCTGCATTTCTGTTGCTACAGAACATGCTCTAGTTCATGTAGGATTGGGAAGAAGGAGAGGAGCATGTGAGGAGATTAAGTTTCTGTTAACACTAGAGTAAGGAAGGCGTGTATTTATCTCAGAACCTGCATTCAGGCAGAAAAAAATCAGAGGAATAAAATGTTTCTTAACTCTCTCCTGAACATGAGAAATCCTCCAGTTCTCAAGTTTTGGGAACTCAGGTATGTATAACCATTTTTTCTTCTTCTCATACTCTGTACCTCAAAAAAACTTAAAACATTAGTTTCTGTTTGTCAGATGCAATAAATGTATTTTACTTTTTATCATTTGAAGAATGATGCAAAGAAAAGGCAGTCTGGACTTATGTCTTTAAAAACCTAGAAGTCTTTAAATTAAGTCAGATGTGAATCACTGAATGGACCCAAATCCTGGTGAAGAATACTAAATCAAGACAATCCAAGCAGGCAATGAAGTCTGACTGGAATCTTCCCACTACTGAAGACACAACATAGGAAAACTGTTTCATCCATTTCTGTCTCTCCATAGTCAAGCCTGGGGAACCTATCGTGTGGACTGAAATGTTGACTTTCCTCATCTTACAAGTTCTGCTTTCTGAGACACAATTTATGTAAGGAGGACAGAATGCCTCAGAAAACACGCATGATACCCTGGAGACACGAAACAAGAAGGATGCAACAAACTCCCTGGATATCAGTTTGTATGGAAGAGCAGAAGGAGGAACCTATTTCTCAAGATAGACAAGCCCTGAAATACTAAAACACAGGGGATGATGAAGCAGATGCCTTCCTCTTCAGCATCTCACCTGTCTTACTACCTAGTCTTCCAGTCACTTTCACAGACTCACACTTTTCCTTCTTCTATTCCCATACTCTTAGCGCCATCTCACCTGCAATTCTGTACCTAAATGCTCTTGATGAAAAAAATTCTCATGACCTGGTCACCCACTATAAACATTTTAACTATATTTACTGCTGACTTACAGTATACATTAGTTAAATAAGTGTTATGCTAGATGAGTGTGTTGCACAACCATTGCAAGGCTAAAGACGCTCATCAGAAGAATGTTTTAGCTGATGTATAATGGTCACACACCAAGTGCTGTGTCTGTAAAATTAACTCAAGATAGAACTGTTTTGGTCTGTAAGATCAGAAGCATTTCTTAGAAATTTTAGAACAGGAGGGTGTAATGATGCATGAGTACCACAATCACCAGTATATAGAAGACACACCAGTCATATGAGTGAGGACTGATTATTTTTACTTGTGATCTTTCCTGCAATTCAATATAAGGACGTATTAATGCGCACCTAAATGTTACAGGGAATTGTCTATTACAGAGAAGTCTGTCTCTACTTCTAGCTAATAAAAAAGAAATGCTAGCAAAGGCAATCTTCTGTTCCATTCACTCTGCAACAAGTGGGGCCTGTTTTATTTTTAGTGACACTCTCTCCCCACCAAACAAGAATTTATGTGGATGAAAGTATTTTGAAATTATATCATGTATCTCCCAAATTAGATTTCCACTCAATAAGATTTTGAAGTATAACATCACACAATAGAGTTCCTCACTCTCCAGTTTTCCTTTTCTCCTGTTTCTATGAAAAGATAGATTCAAATTAACACAGGTGAAGGTCATAAGTCACCTATTTCATGTAGTAGCATCTGTCAGGAGAGAAACCTTTCAGATAATTCAATCTATGTGTGTGCAAGACAATCTGTGTAGTTTGTGACCATTGAGGTTGCACTTATGTTGAGAGCCGATTCTTTTTCCTTTTTTTTTTTTTTTAAATACAGATGTCAATATTGTTTCCTATTAATTCTGTTAGGTGATGTGGTAAGGAATTGATAACTGAGAATCTCCAAAGACTTGCTTTATGTGATAAACTGTAAAATGTTGGTAGAATATTTCAGCTTTGTATCTTACAACTCTATTGTTCAAATGTCACATGATTGCAAATGTTAAGGTCACATTTAAGCTCACCTGTTGGAATATGCCATTGTGTGATCTGCCTAGTCTCTTTATTGCTCTCATAAATCCAAATTGTCCATCCTCAGACTTCCAGTAAACTAAAACCTGCAGCTACATTTTTTTTCCAACAAATGGCACCAAGTGTGGCTACATTTAGAAAAAATAGTATTCGAAGGATATAAAAAGCCAGACCCTCCAGGTTTTTGTTAGTTGTCACTCATTGTTTTAACTTACTTTCTTTCAATACAGTATCATCTTTATTAATAGGAAGTAATGGATTATTAAAATATATAAAAATAAAGGGAGGATACAAGTTTTTGGTAGAGTAGGAATAACAGTTTTATTCTGTTTTGTTCCCACGGAAACTTTCCAATTTGTTCCTGAGCCAAGGGCTTTTTCTAATTATTATTAATAAACTAGAAGGAAGAAGGGAAGTTTGCATCTGCATTTTTAAGCAGATTTTTTGACAATAGGCAAACAAAAACCCAAACCAAAATCGAATGTAACTTTTGCAGCCCACTACAACGGTGGCTAGTTCACAATCTGTAATGAAGAAGACATAATGAAATTTTCCTGAACTTAATAGAATTTTTCCTAATGATTCAATTATCATTTGTATTTCATGTTTTAAGAAATAATTTTTGTTCTTTGTTGAGTGCTCAATGTCATCTTTCCTTTTGTCAGAAAGTATATTAAATAGCTCAAAGGAGCTTTGTGCAGAAGTATTTGCTCCTTTATTCTGTCCCAGAATGCTGGGAATACAGATAGCCTCCTTTCTTTGCAATAGCAAGTGTGATAGCTTTGACAAGAACTTAAGAAGGATAGTTGTGAGCAAAGACAAAATGCAAATAATATGGCTAGGGGCCCGTTTAGGGAATAACTAGCAGACGTGTGAGCCATTATTACCATGTCAAGCTTTGCTGAAGTAATTTCAAACTCCAAAATATTTCTTTTGGGATTGATTTGGAAAAGTCTGAAAAATAAAATAAAATTGGGTTATTTGCTACTACTTTGCTGTTAATATGATACACAAAACGGCTCTTTCCTGCATTCATCAGAGGTGGGTTCAAGCTGCTTATCAGTAGAAATTAAAAAAGGAGTGCTTTTCCTAATTGGGCAAGACACTAATATCTCATAATGTACAAATAGCAAAATCTTTATGAAATGATTGTTGCTTCTGTTTGTTTTCATTTGAAATGACATGACAAGAGTAAAGCACAAAAATCTATGAGACTCAGGCATGTAAGCTGCCAGATCCACAAACTGTAAGACTTTAGGAACATTAGTTCAGATTATTCATAATTTACGAACCTCTTATCAGCTACCACCTAATTTTGAAGGTGCCTAAACTGTCTAGATAATATTTTGTCAGTAAGAACTTATATTGCCAGGCTTCTAATGTCATGAAAAACATTGAGTTCTTAGACCACAGTGGGACTGACACAGTCCAGAGAAGCTTGCTAGGCTGATTGAATGGATATGGTCTGAAAATTCATGTTGGATCAAGAAGAGCACTAGTTCCACATCCAGTGACCTAGCATTTAAAGATGTTTAGAACATTCCTCAACTGCATCATTTAAGGTTATGATTTCAACACAGCTTCCCTGAAACCCTCAATCAATGAGGGTATCAGGCTCTTAAGTCAATTTTCTCTCTTTATAACCAAACGAGAGATGTAATCATGGGACACATATCACAAATGAATGCTCAACATCTCGCCGTCTTGAGAGCTTTTTTGTGATGCTTAATAGGACAGGCAGTCTTTTCTTTCAGTATATCAATCACAACAGGCTATGTTGGAAGCAAGATAATTAGCATGAAACTTGCCTCAGAACTGCAGTATGAACTTCAGCTCAGAATGACTCAGTAATGTCAGGGCTTGGCTAGTTGTTTCCCAGCAGCTTTAGCACAAACATGAGCCTGCAGTGTTATCACTAGAAAGCTAGCCAATAAGACATTTCAGCTTGCCTGTAGATGTAGGTGAACAGGAATTTTGTGGAAATAGATTAGAAGGTATTCAAGTGACAGTGAAATGTCTTAGCCATAACTGGAAAAGTTATATAAGAGTTTAAGAAAGTTTTGTATTATTACTTTTTATGTCCTACTTAAAGAAATCCAACAATATGACACTACTCTAAAGATCTGCTATACCTATACGGCCCCTGTCCATACTAAGCCTTGGGCCTTTGCCCGGCCAAGCAAGTTTAGAACTTCCTCCTCGAGAATGTATCTGAACCGTTATTAAATTTCAGTGACAAATTTCCTCTGACTTCACTGAGAAATGGAAGAGGGCTAGACAAATCATCAAGGTCCAGAACCTTCCAATTATTTAGGCATCTGAATGTCATTGGTCTCAGCAGGAATCGTGTCAGATGTGCTGAAGGATCTGCAATGTGGCAAAACCACCTTTGAACAGTGACAATGACGTTTGAAACCTTCACCCAGGGGATCTGAGTACCAGGGCTACATAAATGTGGCTACACTCCTTATCTTTTCCAAAGCTGTTCAAAAGTCAAGCAGGAAGGTCAAAGGAAATCAAATTTCACACATCATTTCCATTTCAAGTATTCAGTTCTGTCCAGAAAAAAAATCAAGATCTGTTTACCTTTCCTCTTGTATTATCTTGTGGTATAGATACTACATGATGGTTGGTCTGGAACCTATCAGAAGGAATAAGTGCAATGGCCAAGACTTTTTTTTACCTGTACCTAACTCACAGTTCAACTGCCAGCTCCTCTAGCCAGTCCCAGGGCTTTATGGATGTGCAAAATTTGCATAAGCAGCAGTTTCACTAAGGAGGGAAGCAAAAAAAGAACAAAAAAATCAAACAGTGTTGTGTCTAAAATAGGAGCACAGATCACATTATAGCACCTTTACCACCAAAACCTACATTGGTGGTAACATTGTCAGCACAGAAACAAATAATCATTTTGGGAGATTTGACTTAATTTTCCTTTTCTAACCACCTCCAAAGGAATAAGCAAGGAGAATAACTTAGGTACCTTCTCACTACTTATCTCTTGTGACAGAAAGCTTTACGGGCATCTATGCTGTGCCTACTGTCCTCCAGACTTTGTCAGTATTGGTGAGACAGTAGAGGTGGAAGGTACACAGCAGAGTGCTGACAGCTCTGCTTGGCTGTGTTATTTTTCCCCATGTGTAATACCTGAGATGTCTCATTGATAAAACTTTCTTTTTGTGGGACTACTCTATTTCCTGAGTTATACTGACTGCCTTTCAAAATCATGGCCTGAAGGTAAATTAGCAGCACCTACTGGGCCTACTCTAAAAAAAACTACAAGAAAGATTTTCATGAAAGCATCTTGTATGGTATCACACTGCCAAAAATGGGATATCCTGCTCAAGATACAAGCTCAGTCAAGCCTGGCTACATGTCAAGACTACAGAATTATGATATTGCCCTCCTTTATGGTAAATCCTACTTATTGCAATCATCGCTTAGTGAGGTGTTCCACGTTCTGTGATCCAAATGCTCAGAACCTATACTGTTGTATATTAAACTGTAATCTAAATTATAACTGCTTCAGGGATCACTTCAGACTCTGATTACAGGTTGCACTACCAAAAATCAGTGATACAGGTGTTAAATTATCATGATAATGGTCTCCTGGTGCAGAGAAACAGCCCAGAATATATTTCAGTTACTGCTATAGTTTCATAACACTCCAGAAGATCCTTTAGCATGGAAGTGAGTGAATTCTTCCTGTTTTCAGAAGCATAGACAGCTGGTGACGTCCTCTTTCTCTGCATTATTATAGAACATTCTAACTTTAATGGAGATTGCAAATAATTATCATAATAATGATATTTATTACAGCAATGCAGATCTGCTTTGGAACTCAGGTAATATGAGTTACATTTAAAAATAAAGACTTAGGAATAAACCAATAGAAAAAAAAAGTGTGAAAGTCATTTAACCAAAGTTTAGATAGCTGCATTGTACATCTAGTTCTGAACTAGTCACACTTAGGTCTTTCATATATATCTCAAGATATATCTGAAGTTGAGATATCTTTTATATATATCTCAAAAGGATATATATATCCTGATATCCTTTTATATATATATCAGGAAAAAAGAGAATTTACTGAGCACTAGTCTCCTGACCTATTTTAGACAATTATTTTACTGTGAGATGAATTGCATCCAAGAGTTTCTATATCCTTCTAGTGAAAACAAATGAAGTTGAAGGTGGCTGGTCTGGATGCAAACGTATTCATCAGGCTAGATGAATCTCATCCACACTGTCAACCTATCAGTGGTTGATGATACTAAATGGTAGGCTCCACTGCAGGGTCAATCCAGCCCAGCTGTGGGGGAAAGAGCGCTATTGTGAGACCACTAAACCACCACAAAAGCAGAAGTATTTACTCTGCACTGGATGGTTTTAGTGGGAAGGGAAGGAGAGAGATAAAGGCCTTTTAGTCTGATAAATCCATGTTAAGAATTAGCTGGCTCCACAGTGTTTCAGCTGAACTGCTTTAAACACCTGAACGAGCACTATTGCCTGTACAAAGCCCTGCCATCACCAGTTCAGACATGTCCTAACACAGCTGTACTTTATCTGCACTGATAAGTTAAATGTTTCTAAGTCTGTTCTCCAGCACTGAGGCGACTGGCATGGGACAGCTCTAGTTTTTACATTATTATCCATATAACTACAGTGTTGCTTTCTAAACAGACTGATGACATGCAAACAACCTGCAACTCTTGGTCCACTCTAATTCCCCAGCCTGGTGAAAATAAAGGGGACATTGTCAACTGGCCAAAATAATTCCTGAGACTTTCCATTAATTTAATAACAGAGGGAGTGTCTGGGCCTTGAGAGCACTCATGAGTCTTATTGTCCATGCCCAGACCCCCTCAGGGTTTCCCCCCACTTTGCCCATGGCCCAGGACCCCCATTCCAGCCCCAGCTGCCCTGGTGGAGCAGAAGTCTTCTTACAGTTGCCACTAGACCTGCTGCAGAACAAGAACCTGAAAACAGATTTTCTGCACCATAATCTCTTATGAGAATGGAGGTGGACACAGCTCAACTGGAAGTTGCACTGTAGCTGCACAGAGGTTAAGGGGATGTCAGATGTTCCTATGGGTTGGATTTTGGCTTGTAAAAGAACAAATAAACCCCTAAATCCCTTCATTGAATTAACACTTTAATGTGAATATTTGCAGCTAACAATTGGTGAAGCAATAATGGAAAGCAATCCAGTTTCCTATTTTCTTTCAAGAATTCTTTCAAGAATTTTTAAATATGTTAACAGCAAAAGGAGGATCAGAGATAACATTGGTGCATTACTTGATGAGTCAGTCACCTCACAAATAGGGACGTAGACAAAACAGGGATGTTTAATGCCTTCTTCGTCCTCATCTTTAAAACCGATGATGGGCCCTGGGACACCCGGAGCACTGTGACTGAGGGGATGATAAACTCCCAGCCGACCCTGACCTTGTTTGAGACTTGCTGCTCCAGCTGGATGCACACAAATCTATGGGGCCCAATGGGATTCATCCCAGGGTACTGAAAGAGCTGGCCGATGTTTTCACGGGATCTCTCTCTGTTATTTTTCAATGGTCTTGGGAGTCTGGAGAGGTCCCAGTCGACTGGAAGCTGGCAAATGTTGTCCCAATTTTCAAGACGGGTAAGAAGGAAGAGCCTGGTAATTACAGGCCTGTCAGTCTTACTTCCGTGCCTGATAAAATCATAGAGAAAGTTTTTCTTGGAGTGACTGAAAAACATTTGAGAGCCAATGTGTCATTGGTCAAAGCCACCATGGATTCACGAGGGGAAAGTCCTTCTTGACCAATTAAATTTCCTTTTATAACAAGGTCACCCATCTAGTTGACCAAGGGAAGCCACTAGATGTGGTGATTTTGGATTTTAGGAAGCTTTTGATACTGTCTCTCACAGTATCTTTCTGGATAAAATGTCTAGCATACAGCTAGACACAGTGGGGTTCCCCAGGGCTCAATTTTAGGGCCAGTGCTCTTTGATGTTTTTATAAATGATCTGGATGCAGGAATCAAATGTACATTAAGTTTGCTGATGATACTAAATTAGGAGGCGCTGTGGACTCCCTCAAGGGTAGAAAGGCCTTATAGAGTGATCTGGATAGACTAGAGAGCTGGGCAATCACCAACTGTATAAAATTTAACAAGAGCAAGTGCTGGATCCTGCACCTGGGATGGGATAATCCTGGTTATACGTACAAATTGGGGACAAGAGGTTGGAGAGCAACCCCACGGAAATAGATCTGAGGGTTTGGGTTGATAGCAAGTTGAATATGCGTCAACAGTATGGCCTGGCAGCCAAAAGGGCTAACAGTGTCCTGGGGTGCATTAAGCACAGCACAGCTAGCCGTTCGAGGGAGGTGATTGTCCCACTCTACACTGCACTGGTGCGGCCCCACCTCGAGTACTGTGTGCAGTTTTGAGTGCCTCAATATAAGAAGGACATCAAACTATTAGAGTGTGTCCAGAGGAGGGCAACAAAGATGGTGAGAGGTCTCAAGGGCAAGACTTATAAGGAGCAGCTGAGGTCACTTGGTTTGTTCAGGTTGGAGAAGAGAAGGCTGAGGGGTGATCTCATTGCAGTTGACAGCTTCCTCAAGGGGGGAGCAGAAGGGAAGGTGACCAGAGATAGGACATGAGGAAATGGAATGAAGCTGCATCGGGGGAAGTTCAGACTGGACATTAGGAAAAGGTTCTTTACTGAGAGGGTGGTTGGTCACTGGAACAGGCTCCTGAGGGAAGTGGCCATGGCACCAAGCCTGTCAGAGTTCAAGGAGTGTCTGGACCATGCTTTTAGTCATATAGTTTTGTTTAGGTAGTCCTGTGAGGAGCAGGGAGTTGAACTCAATGATCCTTACGGGTCCCTTCTAACTTCAGATATTCTATGATTTTATGATTCCAACATGGAAACTACATTGATGTACCAAGACTTAGGTGCTAATAAGCCCCAAATGTAAAAATGTTTTTCATGCTAACCATGAATCATTATAAGCCAGTTACTCCTAGCTTTTTTACCAATATGACTTTCCAGCAATATAATACCCTTTTGTAAAGGGGTATTATATGTAATACTAATACATTTGAATACTTGCCATGAAGGTATTCCCCTTGCTTATTTTTGGCATTGAAGTTTTAAGTCCCTGTATTATTCATGAATAAGGTGGTGTAACAATATCAATTTCATCTTCAGAAGATGGACACAAAATGGAGTATGATGCTGTCTATAGAAGTGTTTGTCCAATTTAAGCTTATTCTCACTGAGGTCATTTCAGTCTATTGAAATATCTCATAATGTGCAAAGCAAGACAGACTCAACAAGGGAAAGAAAGAAGATTAAGCAGAAAAAGAAGAAAAGGATTACTTAAAGAGGATGTTCTATGGTGAGGAGGAAGCTTTGACCCTTGTAAACTGTGAAGTTTGACTTACAACAGCACACAACTCTCGTGTATCACACATGTGCATGTGCAGATATCGGTAGCACTGACCCAGTGGCCATCAATATTTTCTGGCTTCACAGGACACTCAGTAGGACAATTTCTAATTCAGTTCTTTTCAGAATAATAACTAAAGAAATTGAAACTTTAATTAAAGAAAATCAAAGTACATCTTTTCTTCTAATAGGCAGCACCTGCAACACATGAAAATGATTTGTTAGGATGGCTAGATTTTTCTAATGTTACAGAGGCAACTGACTGCACCCATATGCCCATTTAATGTGTCTCCTGATGAACAAATACATAGCATTTACAAGATGATTCATTCATGAAAAAGGAGAGAAAATGAGTCACCCCTTGAAAAAGAAAACTGTTTATAATATTCGATAGTGCATTATAAACATCACTTAATGGTCTCAGAAAAGATCTACAACAGTCCTGGACAAGATAATTAAGATTGCAGATTTAATGGTTTTGGCCCTCAGAATATTTAACATAAAACCATTTTGTAAAAATTATCTCAGTGACATGTCTAGATGATACTTTATCTTGAGCTGAATATCATAAATTATATTATTCCATTTCTATGACTATATGGCTATGCCACAGAATGCTAAATTATTACTGCCAGTTTCTCACACCTGCAGAAATAAAATACAGTATTCACCATTCTTATTCTGTTATGAAGAAAACTTCTGGATTTATTCCAGGTTTCTAGATCTAAATCTATCCAGTGACATAAAATATAGCTCTTGGAAACAACTGTTACAGTATATTTTCTCAAACTGCATCCAATATAAGGGTCTGGTTACTGTTAAGGATAATTCACATTTGTAAGACTTTGAAAGCAAAGAAACTCCCATGACGGAGAAGACAAATGGGAACAATTGTATGTTGCAACTTACACAGCATCTACCATCTAGTGCACCTAAGGGCCATTAAAACTCGTAATTAAACCTTCCAAAAAGTTCTCATTAAGTAAATAGTTTTATAATTCCTGTTTTACAAATGAGCAAACTAAGGCACAAAAATAACAATTAATTTGCTCAATGCCACAGACAAATTAATGCAGCAAATCAATACACACCTATAGTTCGTGTTCATGAGTTTGAATCCTATTTCAATACTTTGAGCAATAAATCTCAAAAGTTTCCTTTCATTAAATTACACTTTGAATTATTATTATTATTGCTGTTGTTATTGTTGTTGTTATTAGAGGGAAAGGAAAGTTTTCTCAACTATAAATGAAAAATTCTCCAGAGAACCAATAATGATAAAACTGAAGTTTGGACACAGGACTGAAAACCCTGAAGCTATTTCCAAAAAGAAATTCCAGCATACTGCTTGTTCCGTCCTGTAATAAATTACCAGCATGACACACTGTGATAAGAGCCAGAGTTTATAACCTAATTTCCATTTTTCAAAATATTTTTGTAGGTCATCCAGCAAATGGTTGAATGTTTTAACAATTCCTGTAGGTCAGTACAGTTTAGCAAGGAGAGAAAAAGATAGAAGTGGAACAAGGAAACCATTCAGAGTCACTGATTTCTCATCTTCAGGGAAGGATGCTGGTGGCCAGAAGCACTGCTCAGAGAAGTGATCTGCCACACAATATCCTGTAAACCCTGGCTGACTCTTTCTTCGCAGTGAATGGGCAAGATTAGAAACTGATCCTCTAGATCAACAACTGTGACTCAGAAGCTGCAATAACCCTGCCGTGTGCTGCTTTCTAGGATCAGTTAGGTCACTCTTCCAAAGACAGACATTGGACTTTGGACGAAATGTCAGATAAAGTCCTGCTTTAAAAATCTGTAGAAAGAGCAGCACGGGCTAAAGACAGACATAATGCAAGCAGGCCCTGTGTAAGCTCCCAGCACAAGCCTGCCAATATGGCTAATTCCTGATTTGTAAAAGCCTTTGTATTCCAGCTCTTCTCCTCAATGTAGATTGCCAGGCATCCTCTATTACACCAAAGAAAAATAAAATTTAAAGTACAAAATCTGTATCTGGTTTCTTTCTGGTGATCTTCAGATGCTCCCTCAAAGTCTTAGTACCGATATTAATCAAATCCTCACATGGAATCACATGGAAGTCTGTTGTTTATAATAAATACTCTAAGTTGAGTTGCATTTAAAAGACAGGTAATGGTGCAACTTTTCTTTAGAAGGCTTTCTGCTATGTCTGAATGCAACAGCACATAGCAAAGAGAATGTTCCTCACTTAATAAATTAAAATAAATGTTTGATTATGCAATATATTTAAGATTAAGAGAATACCAATCATCTAAAGTGTCTGAACAAGAACTTTTAACTTTACAAGAAGAGAATGTTGTGGCTTTCCTCTTTTCTTGGTGAAAAACCTGCTGAGGTTATTGGGCATGACGTGTCATACAAATTCCAGCTAAACTTAATGGGTTTATCTGTGCGTAAGTGAAAGCAAAGTTTATCAAAATATAAGTATTTCAATTGTTCAACATCAAAGTCAGTGTAACTTTTTTGTCTAATGAATTAGTTAGAATTCTGTGTGCTCTTGTAAAACAAAGATGCATCCTACACATTTTTTTGCTCATTCATACTTGCTGAGTGCTCTATTTTGAACCTTCTATTGATGAGTATCTATGTGCTAATTGTTTCTTATTACTTCATTGGTGTACTTCAGCTGAGAAGGCAATTAGATACTTTTTGTGATTGACTCATTCTCCTCTGACATTCAGTTAGGTTTATTTACCCTATTGTGCTGGTTTTGGCTGGGATAGAGTTCATTTTCTTCATAGTAGCTAGGATGGGGCTATGTTTTGGATTTGTGCTGAAAACAGTGTTGATAACACAGGGATGTTTTCGTCATTGCTGAGCAGTGCTTACACAGAGTCAAGGCCTTTGCTGCTTCTCACCCCACCCCACCAGCGAGCAGGCTGGGGGTGCACAAGAGGTTGGGAGGGGACACAGCTGGGACAGCTGACCCCAACTCACCAAAAGGATATTCCATACCACATGACGTCATGCTCAGCATATAAAGCTGGGGGAAGAAGAAGGAGGGGGGGTCATTTGGAGTGGTGGCATTTGTCTTCCCAAGTAACCGTTACGTGTGATGGAGCCCTGCTTTCCTGGAGATGGCTGAGCACCTGCCTGCCGATGGGAAGCAGTGAATGAATTCTTCATTTTGCTTTGCTTGTGCGCGCGGCTTTTGCTTTACCTATTAAACTGCCTTTACCTCAACCCACGAGCTTTGTCCCCTTTACTCTTCTGATTCTCTCCCCCATCCCACCGGGGTGGAATGAGTGAGCAGCTGTGTGGTGCTTAATTGCTGGCTGAGGTTAAACCACGACACCCATCTTTTCTGTTCTTTTCCTAATAAATATTTTTAGAACAGCCGCTGTTGACCTAAATGCTTATTGCTTTTACTCTGCCCCATTTCTTTTATTAATGTGTCCCCTCCATCCATTTAGGGTGCTTTATAATGGTGGTTTTTCTAATAGTTTTTTAATTGTTTATTATAGTTTTTTGAAAATTTCTTTCTAAGGTCATGCTTTATGAAAACTATTAGTACTGCTAATGATTATTGACATTATGATTACTATTATATATATATAAATTGCTACAGATGTTTATTTAAAAGGCACTGATACTTTCTGCCATATACAGGAAATTTTTTTTTTTTATATAAATATGTTTTAAAAAAGTTCTGGCTTATGTGTTTCTGTGTTTGGTATTTCTCAACCAGTTTTCCTGTATGTGAAAATATTAATATTGCATGATTTCTGGCTCACGACCTCCAAGAAAAATATGTTACACATCAAATAGTCTGCAACAATAATATAGTGGTTTACAACCCATATCAACAAATAGTGCCTAAATCCAGCACTAATGTATTCCTAGGGGCATGAGTGTCAGAGCTAGAACACAGGCAGTCTTCTATTCTGCAAAGCAAATGCTTTTAAACATATCTTGCATTCTTTTTTGCATAATTAAGAGAAACAAAGCAACAAGAAATCCTGAACATTCTGTAATGCTAATTAAAAGTAATAGACACAAGATAACAAATCAGCAATTCAAACCATTGTTGTGCTTCTGAGTAGTTGGTGTTGTCTCTCTAATTAATACCATGTCATGTTTTCATGCTTCATGTATCTAACTGCTATGCCAAGTAGTCTTCGTCCATTCAACCACATTCCCCCAGGGGTTAACAATTTTAGTTTCAGTGTGGTTTAAATGATAGCGTTCATATTCTGAATTCAAAGGGCATTTTCTTCTTGCTTTGAGTATTATATAAACTTTTTTTTTTTTTCACAAGGCAAAAGGATTGTGTTTTTACTGAAATTATATAAATTTGGGAAACCTCTTTTTGCTAAATCATTGGGCTAATTTTATTTGGATACTAGCAAGTGCTATCATTGGAGGCACAAATATTTGCAGCCATACATGGAAAACTGTTCTCAGAATAGTGTTTTGTCAGCTAGTAAAGTATTACCTTTCTTAGACATCAAACATTCTAGTTTCACATAAAGTGGTGGAATCTTTGTCTGTTCATAAAACTTCATGAGAAAGTAAGTGTTCAAGGACATAAACACTCAATGTGATAAAAATGCAACGGTGTATAAATATCTCAGAAGCATCACAAGATGGAAGAAATAGGAATTTGAGCAGAGAGGTTGCAGAGGGCAATGTGGAACTAAGATCATATCATTAAAATAGCAAATTGATTGTAATCTCAACATGAAATCTTATTAATATAATTCCCAGGAGAAAAGAAAATTCTGACCCTCGTATTATACATGCATAGAAGGAAAAGTATGTTCAGTATAATGTTTTCAGTGGGACAATGAAAAATACTACCCATTCTCAACTGAGAAACCTCTGTTTAACAATGATTTCAACAGCATATACTATTTTAGCCGAGCTTCTAAACTTGAATTTGATATACGAATAACTCTTTAGGCATATGTGTATATCTACTTACCACAGACTACAGTATTAACCACAAAAACATTCTCAGGCTGTTACAGGCTGTCTCAGGCTAACAACAAACATTTTCACTTGTGTTGGTGCAACACGTGTGCAAGCACTCATACATACTCATTACCCTGCTTTCTGCAGCATTGCCAAGTCTTGAAATTTTTTTGAAATACTTCAGTGTTTTTGCTTCTGGAAGATTTCATGGTATGATGAGGCTGATTCATGAACCGTGGGAGCTGTTAACACCAGGCTGATTCAGTTCCAGACTACATCAGTAGAGCTGTTCAGCCCTCACTAAGTTATGCATCCTGGGAATAAGCGCTGTCCTGCCCAGCTTGAGTTGGGTGAAAGATGGATTTTCATGGGGGAGGAAACCCCTTTAGACATGTTCATTAACCCTGCAAATGGGTAATAGGTAATACATTGTCAGCTTCTAATAACTTCAGTGCTGTAGTTCTATCCCCCAAAAAGTTTTATATTGTGTTGATTCAACAGTGGAAGGGGAGTGCATGATATAGTAAGCAATATCAAACTGAGTAACAACACAGTTTGTCTTGTGCTTTAGAAAGTTCAAGATAAAAGAAAAAGGCACCTGGAAGAAGGGGACAGGTAGATGTACAAGAGGAAGAAAGACAGCTGAGGGGAAAGAAACAGCAGAACAAGGACACCCAGAGGGAGAGTCTGGTCCACACAATTCTAGGCATCACACCAATGTGAAATATCAAAGTAGACTTCCCTTTATACACTACTGCAGCAAGTCTCCCAATATTCCTGGCTTTTAAGGTGACACTGTCAGGTTGGAAAGAATGTTAGGATGTATATGTCAATTTATAGTCTACTCTGTGAGTGCATGTGAATGTGTGTATGTGCAAAAGCATCTCCCTCTTTCCGTCTCTTTCTCTGTCAAAATAAATACATACATGTACATATCTGTGCATGCATAATCAGTTTTCTCACAGCTTCTGCAGAGAACAATTCCCAATATGAGAGGCGTCTAAGAGATTAGAAAGGCACCTATCTCTCTTCATGGACTGTGGTGAGGCCAGATGACTAAATATCTAAGCATTTCATAGTTCAAATTAGCTGTGAGCACATAAAATGATCTCAGACTCCTAACTAGATGAAGTTGTACATCTGTATATTTATTTAAAGAGTTGTGAAAGAAAAGTTCTGAATTTCTGCTCAATAGCTAGGAATAATTGTTATTGATTAAGGAATTTGCACTGGTGTAAAAAATAAACCAGGATTCAGAAGCAGAAGTTAGTTTTTCCATTCTTATACTGTTGTTCACAAATAGATTTTTTTGTTGTATTAAAATTGCTTTTGTATTAAAAAAGTAAAAGATCAGTCATAGTGGTTTTTAGAATTAGTTACTGGAAATGAGATTAATATCTGGTATAGCTATTTTTTCCACTTATACCTCTTTGTAATAAAGCTTCTTTTTTTTCTTTCTATTTCTGAATATAAAACAGAAGTCTAAGTGTATTTCTTCCATAATACACATGAAGAAATGAACCTACAAAGAAGTCATTGTGTCATAGGAAGAAGTACAGGCTATAGTTGAAACTGGACCATGATAATATTGCTATCAATTCTTCTATACAATACATCTGATTTTGTGATGACGGCTGTATTAGAAATCAGTTGTCGACTGCTATAGATTTTCTAATGTGGACATGTATAAATTATATTTAAAAAGAAAACCTAAAAAATGGAAACTGAACAAAAAGAACACAGTAAAATTTCCTGATTGAACTGACCATTGCTACTACCATCTTAAAAAAAAAAAAAAAGGTTGATAGCAGGGATTCTGCCTCCTGTTCTTTTTATCAATTTTATTTTAGACACCTTTATATCGGAGCTCTACAGAGAGCTGTGCCCTTTTCTGAGCACTGAGAGGGATGAAAGGAAGTGATAGGTTTTTACTGGTTTGACACAGACAACCTCAAAGAACACAAAAGAAAAAAAAAAACAACACAAAAAAACAAATAATGCACATGCTGCACATAAAGAGCCCTCTTAAAGACATTGGAAAGACTAAAAATTCAAAGAGATTTTAACTTGATGCTTACCAGACAATGATGTCCAACTATTGACAGCATAATGCAATAGGAAGGACAGTGTATTTCTGTCTAAGATTCACACATCTGCATTAGAAGTTGTCGTGGTTTAACCTGGCAGGCAGCCAAATACCACGCAGCCGCTCACTCACTCCCCCCCCACCCCTCAGCGGGACGGGGAGAGAATCGGAAGGGTAAGAGTGAGAAAAACTCGTGGGTTGAGATAAAGACAGTTTAATAGAACAGAAAAAGGGGAAATAATAATGATAATGATAAAATATACAAAATGAGTGATGCACAATGCAATTGCTCACCACCCGCGCTGACCGATAACCAAGTAGCGATCGGTACTTCCTGGATCACATCTACCCTTCATATACTGAGCATGACGTCACATGGTATGGAATACCCCATTAGTCAGCTGGGCTGGCTGTCCTGATTATGTTCCCTCCCATCTTGTGTACCTAGCTCAGTCAGTAGGCATGGGAGCTGTCCTTGGACTAGGAGGGCACTTAGCAACAACTGAAAACATCAGTGTGTTATCAACATTCTCCTCATACTAAATCCAAAACACAGCACTAAGAAGAAATTTAACCCTATCCCAGCCGAAACCAGGACAGAAGTAAAGCTTTGTAATACTTTTGTTTCAAAATCTGGCATAAGACAACACAGCTTAGCTAAAGCATGCAACTGAGTGTGATGCAGATAACTCCAAACCAGCTTCCAAAGTGTCCAAAAGTCCACATAGCGCAGAGCTGAAGCAGACAGCAATGCCAAATTAGGTCCCCAAAGCAGGATAGTGCTGTACCTGCAGTAACTAGTCTGGCCTCTTACAGGTCATATAGAACTCCAGAAATGTGCTGGATTAAATCTGGAGCTGAAAACTTTAATTTTTTTCATTAAAAAATACAAATATTTTATCTGAAAAATGAAAATGCTTTGCAGATTGAAGTACTTCATTCAAAGGTGTTTTAACACTGAACCAGTCTTGAGCCACCAAAATAATTCAGATATCACAAAGCTGTGTTTTTCCATTTTGGCTTGGTTCTACTGCACCATTACATTCCCATGACCACTATGGTATAAAGCTACGATAGTGAAAGGCAAAACTGAAGATGTAATAAAAATTGGAGTGAATGATGGCTTGAGCCACCTGTATTTCAACTGGCAGTAGCTGGTCAGAAAGGTGAATGCCACAGAAACACTGTTTTTTCTTTAGATTTTAGTGTAATGTTTTTTTGTTGGTTTATTTTTTTAATAGTTCATCATAAAAATATAAGCTAAAATAAGTGTGTTACACAAAGTCATAGAGAGATCAAAACAAAATGGAAGTTGTTTATATAACAACTACAGCAAACTTGAGAATGCACGTTGAGTCAAATGTACCAGAGCAGGAGACAATTCTTTTATGTGTGTAGAGAGGCTTGAAAATTTTTTTGAGTTAAATGTTCAAGCATTTACAAAACAATAAATTATTCTAGATTTTAGAAATGTCTGAAGCTATTATTCTCAATTCTGCCCCTCAAATTACCCCAAATCTTTTCTCTTCCATATATGCGCATCATTGCCCTGCATATTGACAGGGGCAAAAATAGCTTCATTTCCTACTTTTTTTTTTTTTTTTTTTTAGTCTGTATGCTTTCCAACCTCACTGCAGCCAGATGAGGAAAACTTAAACCTAAAGGAAACTGAGAACAGAAGTTTCCGCAGAAACTTTGACTGTGATCCTTCATGCTTATTAACTGGGTTTTCTCTCACCTGGTTACAAACTCTTAGACAAGCAGAAATCAGTTTTGTGCATTTGGGTGTATGCTTATCTTTACAGTTTGTCAGACTCGCCACTAACGTCTGTGAAACATTTCTCAGTATCTTAGCTTTTTGTAGGTTGAGAAACACAGTCTAGAAGAGTCAATGCTGCATTCAGAGTCAAATGACTTAGGTAGAGAATCACTGCTAGAACTTGCAAATACTTATTTTACAAATGGGGTTTCACTATATAACAGTACAGAAACGTGTCCTGTAGCAAATTTCTCTGTATATACTTACCTTAAATAGGCAAATTGTCAGGAGAGCTTCCCAAAAAGCTATAAAGCAAAATATAGAACTGAAGATGCTTTTCTTAAAGATAAAAAAATCTCACTGCTCATTTAAAACCTCTTTTGCCTCGAGTTTTATTTGTATTCTACAGTTAAAGAATTCCTGGGAAGAGATTTTATCCCATCAGCACTACTTTGATATTGGAGATTTAAATATACTAGTAATCTGACTTGCAATAAAAGAAAATCCATTGATTTAGTCACACCAGTAAACAATAGAAAAGCAAAGAATAAATAATTATAACAAAGAGAAAAATAATAAGTCTTCACGGATATTAAAAAAAACAACAAAAAATTAACATGTGGAATCAGGTTGTCCTTGTCCTCCTAGACCATTCCAGAGTCAAATACAGTTGATTAGTTTTACCATTGTTTTTGATGGCATACTTTTGAGCAAACCATGTGTAAGTGTCCCAAAGGACTGCCGTTCTCTCTGGCCCTGTCTATTGCCCTGGTAATCCATGGCCCTCATGTGAACTTTTTCTCAATGTTGTGGTGTAGAAAGAGATACAGGAGCTGACTTGTGATGGGACCCCCACACTGAAAGGGAGACTCTGCAGTTATGTCCCAACAGATTCTGACAGTTTCTTTTTCCTTCATGTAACAAGAGCCATAGGGACATAAAGAATCTGTATTTCTAACAAGAATCCAAGCATTGTAAAAACTGCTATTTTCTTTAATCTTTATTTGCTTTTTAAACAGTTTGGAAATTCTTGTGTTTCAGCCAATGTATTTGGGCTTAAACCTAAACTTGCATAAGTTTTGCATATACGTGCTCTTCCTGATAACGTTCCTGTTCACCACTCCAAGAAAAGCTTCTAGCAAAAGCACATTCTAACTGTCTAACTCCAACAAATTCTTTACCATTGAAATAAGGGCATTGCCAATGAACCAGCTGAGTACAAAAAGTGTATGACCGCTGACAGACATGCTAAACCTGTAAGTCTATTATCAAAAGCTTGGTCATTTATTTCTGGGAAAGGATGGAGATATTGAGAAAAGTGTGATAGAGAAAAACTGAAACTTGCCCATCCTCATGATAGACTGATTCAGAGAAAACACTGTGAGGGGAATCTTGCAGAGATCCCCATCTCCAACACAGCCATTTGTGCGTCTTTTTATTTACAGCTACTTCTGTTTCAATCACCGTAGTGTAGTTTCTAAGCCTGTTATTTTATCAATAGCAAGGGTCTTAAATTTTAAATTTTGGTTTAAATTTTCCCAAAGTGTGGACCATATTTTCAGAAGGTGATTGTCTAATGGGTACTTTCCTTAGCTGTGATCAATAACAACCCTAGGACAACTGTAGAAATTGCTTACAGGGATAAAATTTGTTGACCAAGCTAATATGCAATTGAACTACAATAAGTGTTTTGTCCTTACAGAACAAGTTAGTCATACTGCCCGGTCCTCTTCATTGTTTAATCTCCCACTCCCATCTGCTCTATTTCCTTCTCTTTCCTTGCTCCCCATATCCTGAATCTTCACCATCTAATCTCCGTTTCCTCTGTCACTTTCTCAACATCTTTTGGTTTTTTCTCTTTGGTTGCAGCAGTGGAATAAAAATGCCATATTTTTTCCCTCCTATTAATTCTTCTGTGTTATCCCAGAGCTTCTAAGAAATAAACTACCTGAATACATGGGGAAAAAAAAGGCTTAAAGGAGACCTTCTGACCATGCAGCTCTCTGGATAAATATGCTTTAGAGCACATTTTCTCTGAGTGTTTATTTAAAGATATTTTAGCATGTCATTATGGAAACGAAGCCATCAAACCTGCATTTTCATTACTCTCTCTTAGTGATTTTACATCTTCAGGGATTCAGTATGTTCAGACTATAGGTAAGTACTATGGTAACTCTAAGTATATAACTAAGTAACTCAAGGTAAATACAGTAATGATTCTCTTGCGGTTGAAAATTAGCTTCTCCTGAGGAAAAATCAGAGTAGTAGTCTAGCTCAGTTGCTCTGGAAGAACTAATCTCTTTTCACTCGTACTGTAGGAAACCTTGTCAGATTAGCTCTCTAAGCTAGGCAGTAGGTTCATGAAACTGGTTCTGCCCAAGCATGAATGAGCTCATGAGATCAAACCCTGGAGCTATAGGTTGTGCACCTTATGAAAGCAGAAGTATGAAAGCAGAAAGACACATGACATGTCCTTCCATCCTAAGGAAGGAGTTATCATTTAAACTTACAGACTGTTAAAATAAGGTGAGCATAAAGGATTTCATAAAGCTGTGGTTCAGGAAAACTCCCCAGTGATTTTGCTATGGACTTGTCAGAGGTTGATCATGGTAAAAGAAATTTAAACTAAGCAGAAAAGATGTCATGCAAGCCCATTGCAGGGGATTACTAAGCAACAGACAGAACATTGAAACAACTGCAGTGAGAATGATGAAGAATTTCTTGATGCATGCTCAATCCAGCTGTGTGGTGCATGTAGAGTAGGCCTGATGCACCTTCTTCATGTTGGCTCTATAAACTCTAGCCTTAGAGTCCATCCCTGTGAGTTCAAGCCTTAAGAAGCACACCTCCTGTGAACACAAAGATTAAAAAAAAGTAAAGAAAGTATCAAATATATCTTATGGACAATTAAAGAAACAAATAAAAAATATATTACAGCAGCTATTATGTATAGATCAATATTTACAGAATACTTGTATTGAACTGTTGGAAAGGCTGCATTTATGACTATAGATGTGTTCGTAAAACCAAAATTCTATTCAAATACTATACTTCAATTTAAAATGCTCCTCTTTTCTGCCTAATTTAATTGTATGTGAGTAGCCAGGGAACAATAAATTGTTGACCACTTCCATTCAAAGACAAGTGCTTTTCCACTCATTTGCAACATAGTATGTTACCATGTTCTGGGAATTATTTATGCATGATTATATTTTATGGCAGTACATATTCAACAGGAGTTATTGGACAAAAATTTGTCCTCAGTTACATCTATGCCACTTCAGTCAGAGAATCTTCACCTGGGTAAATAAGAGAAGAATCTCATTCAGTGTATTTGTCATTGTGGCCAATGTCATTATTAAGAAAATCTAGAGCACTATATTTAACTTGACTTCTACTGTAAACTGTTTTCTGAGACACTCTTTCTTTTTTCCTTTGGGTAGTTCCGTGGATGCTAGTCACAAAATTTTCCTACTTTTCTTCTTGCTGTCTTGCCTTGAGGTCTGGTTGATTTGCTTTGCAGACATCTATGCCCATAGCAAAGTCAGTGAGTAAGGACAAGGATATGGCTAGAGGACAGGTATTTTGTGTGACATCAGACAAATATACATCTATGAGATAGCTATGAAAACTACCACATGCATTGCTGTTGTGTCCAACAGAGGTGTGAATCCACAGACTTGTCCATCAAGTATGTGCTGTAGTATCTAGAAAGGCTTACATATTTAAAACCCATTATATGTACACGTCTTGATGTATGGGTATGCAAGACAGAAACCACCGTATCTATGGTTTCCTGCTGAAAGAATATTTTGTGTAATACCAGAAACTTTTAAAATTTCCTATAGAAAGAGAAGAAAAAGAGTGACAAGTATGATTCGTAGATTTTTTTCATAAATTTGGAGAATTTTGTGCAGAAAAACAATTAGCCTCTCATCCTTATGCATCACACAGAATTTAATATACTTATTCTTGTACAGATATCAATAAATTACATTTGCTACTCTGTCTTTTACATAAAGGAATATTTTTTGACCTATGACTAAAAAGAGTTGGAGATCTCATCTTTGGAGTTTATTCTGATGGGAGCGTCTTCAAAAGCTGTCATTTAACAAGTTGTGGGAGAATTATCTACAGTAATGAGAGCAGCTCAGAGCTCTCTGAGAACTCTAGGCAGACAGAGGTATTCATAGGGAAGGGGACAGTCTGTCAGCATCTTTTGTCAAGTAAGGGAAGCTAAATTGTGCTAGGTCATATTTACATGAGTGTTGTATGACATTTTGTAGTTTGGAACATTTTGGCCAAAACATCATGAAATGTTGGAGTGGTGTTCCTTCCCAGAATGTGGTGACCTGTGTCACTACAGCAATCCATGGTACTGAGATGAGAAAAGGCAAAGAAAAGAACAAATGTCTCCATTCAGGAATGGAGTGGTAAGACCTTAGTGATAAGGACTCTGTTCTGGTCCCATATATCATGATTCCTTTCCCAGGTGCACTTCAGAAACTTCTTTCAGATAAATACAGGAATGAAAGCACAGTATCTTACATGGCAGCAGTTACAAGAAATAATGTTGAAAAATATAGGTTGGTTATCTGAGCAAGATTGAATGCAGCATGGAGGCAGTTATGACAATGAAAACTTGAGAGACAACAACAAAACCCAGGAGTCTAGACCAGGCCCTACATCAACAGCATCCATATAGAACATCAGCTCTCTTCATACGTCCATAGACATTTCCTTTCCTAGGAGAGGGAGCCAAACTTCTGGAAGGTGCTCTCAGAGAGAGAATATATGAGCCCACCCAATAGTTGAACAATGTCCTCATGACTTGGAAACTCAACAGAGAAAGAGATCTCACCAGCAGGAAAGATCAGCAGCTGAGTACCTCATTCTCAAGAGACATATTGTTGCCAAGATAGACCACAGGTGATACCCTTGCCTACTGTCAATTTCAATTAATCTTTTCCAAATTTGCTTTTATTTTATTACATGCCTTTTCTTCCCAGAAATGTTCGGCTTTTAGAATGCATGACTGTCATTTCTTGTGGATAAAGAAATAGTTTCCCTCTTGAAAAAAACAAAAAAATGCTATTCTATCTTCCTACTTTTCTTGTTGAAGACTGGGGTTGCTATTACTGAAGTTTTTCTAGTGTAGACTCCTGGAAACAGGCTTTTTAGTATTGAACAACATCTGGCAGAATTGTTGAAATGTTTAAATTTTCATTTTTTTCCCTTAATTTGTCTAGTGGAGTTGTTTCACTTTTTTTTTCACTCAATCTTGTCAGTAATGCCATCCATTTTGTCTCTTCTGCAGTGTTAATACCCCACTGATTCCTCATAAAAAAGATTCCTTTCCTCATCACAAGCTTTAATGGGTTTTGTGCACATTTGTAGTCCCTGTCTCATGTAATTCTGGCTTGTCTTAGTTAGTGGTATGGGTCCCAGAGAGCCACTGCATGTTCTGTGCTCTAACAGTCATCAGTAGGTCTTCAGCAAGATTAATAAATTTGGCTTTTGCAAGTAAATTCTGCCTCATGATTGCAATAGACGCAGTTATTTTAATGCAATCACAAAGCCAGAGGAATAAGGATTATGACAGTTCCGCTGGACTTTGTAAGACAAGATGTGTAATAATTGTTTACAGTAGTATACATTTAACCTCTTTCCATTATTAAGCTCCAGACATTGTAACACTTCAAATCACCTGGGATAAGTTGAAGACTTTATCTAAGGGACAGCAGGAAAGTGGCTGCCACCTATCATTTTGATTTTCCTAATTCTCTAGACTTTAAATATCAGCCTTAGCTTTGCAAAAACATATTCTTCCTTCTTCCAATTTTTAATTTGTTTTGCATTTCCAATTCATTTTACCATAAAAATATTTTTTGCATTACACAGCTCTTATTTTCACCTTTATGGATCAATTAGATTTTGTCTCTTCTGTGTTCCCAGACAAGTGCCAGTGAAGTAATTTCCAAGTGAACACAGTAGTTAAGAGTACTTGGCATTTTCCCCAAGTGTAGCTAAAAAGAAACAGAGGACCTTAACAGAGATGAAGCTGAGTTAATTCTGATCTGCCTACAATGAAGTATTTTGAAGATAATGAAGGGAGAAAACTAGTGTTAGAAATTTACTATTGATTATCCCAGTGAAAAATTATGTCAGTGTCTGAATTAAGCAAACAGCATAAAAATAAGACTTCCTGTACTGTAAAATAAATCAAGTAATCAGGAAAATCCCAGAGATGAAACAAAGATGATAACACATAAGAAATTGATTCCAATCAACTCTAATATTCACTGGGACCAACACAAAAGAGGCCCCAGCCTGGCCCATATTAGCACTTGAGCTGTGAGAACTGGCCAATTCAATACACTGGGATTATTTATTAGAGCTAGGTGGAATTTGTCAGTGAATTTTCAGAAAGCTCTGTATTGCCAAAACTGTAGTTCCATGCCAATGATTATTTAATTATCCATACAGAAAGGAACAAGCTAGTATAAATGAACAGGGGATAGTGACCCCAAAATAGCTAATAAAAATCTGGCTAAAGTGTTCACTGGGCTGTGGAAAAAATGCAGAAAAAAATGGCTTTAACTTGAATTTCTCACATTGCAGATAAATGCCCAGATACTTTGATTATTGGACGTTTTAAAGTGAATCTCTATTTCACCGTAAAATCCAGCTTGCACTGGAAGAGTTTCATGAATCAACATTTCCTAATGAAAGCTTTTTTCACTGTGAAACTCCTAGTGTATTTTTCTTCACAGCATTAAGGAAGAACATGTGACTTGCAACTTCAAGGACTATTCATAAAGAATACATCAGTTGTTTGTGGAGTACCTCAGCATTTACAGCTCTAGCTTGGGTTTCAGATTCCTACTCCATATATTATCAGCAGTGAGTTTCTCAGAAAAGCTCTTAAGAAGTATTTACGTGCCTGACTCCTAAATCCAACCTTCCTAGATCCATTTACTATACTATTCAGAGCTTCTCAGGGCAGCTTCAAGACCAAAATAACCTCATGTTTTTACTGTCAGTGTCAGAACGCCCTCCAGGCTGGTTTTAGTTAATTTCCTGTGCAAGGTCTCACTGAGCTGCTACCCCTGAGAGTAAATCCCTTATAACCAAATCCCTCCATATTTAACAGGGATTGACAATACTTGCCGAATCTTCAGAAATGGTGTAGTAATAAATGTTTTAAGCTAGTTCACTCCTTAGTGAGTAGTAGTGATCTATACCTCCCGTACTCAGCAGGTGGGTTTATCTCCAACATAGGAAAGAGAAGAACCGTGTAAAGGGCCCATTTCAGAGAGTTTCAGAGGGTCGAGGGGGTCCAAACAGCCTGAGAGCTGTGACAGGGAGGACAAGGAAGCAGGCTGGATTCGTCAAGAGCTCCAGCAGCTGTTGCAAGTCAGGGTCCTGGAAGAATTGCATCAGGTGGATTGTCCTCAGTTTTGAGGATATTGTAAGACTGCTCAGGGGAAAGCGTGGCCTGGAATGATTATGCCTATTGCTAAGCCAGAGAAATCCTCTCTTCACGCCACTGCACTGGAGTGTCCTTAGGGGCTGCATTAAGAACTGACTGTGACTGGGTAATTTATAGATGTAGTTTGGTATGACCTTAATACCAACAGAGAACTAGAATATGCAATCTAATTTCATTTTGAATCTTGTAGGAGACTTCACTGTAGACAAAGAAGTGTAGTATTTAGCTGGCAAATGAAGCCTAAACCTGTGGAAAATCAAGTCAGTGAATTTCTTAATGAGATTTTCCACTTCCCCAGTGACCTTTATCTGATGGTCTAAAAGCACTTTACAAAAACATACATTTGTTACAACCAAAACTAGTTGGAAGATTATGTTATTTTGTTTCTTTCCCTGTGGAAAATGTTGACTTCCCTCCGAAAAATTAAAAACTGAAAAAACTCCTGACTAAAAACTTTAGACTTGAAACAAAAACTCTCCATTCAAAAATGCTGCTGTAGATTTTGGTGGGAGTCATATCTGTAATCCCTCATTCTCCAGTTCTCTTGTGTGAACTGTGCTTGGTGTTCAAACTATATCTTGTGTTGTGCTCCAAGTTCCCCCCTTCCTCAGAATGAAGCCCTAGGAGGCTTTTGGATATCTCTGACTGGTGATAAACCAGGTGTGAAACCACTGTTTCATACTCAGAACCATTTTTCACTTTCTCATAAGCACAACTTCCAGATAGTTATTTAAGTTATTAGAAAAATTCCTTATAGTTTTATAGTTGGAGACCAATGGTGGTGGTCAACATGATTATAGTGACTCACCCTAAATACCTTCAGAGTATCTGGGAAGCATCCTTCAGAAAAGTAAGACAGTTTTATAAACCATGCTATGTATGTTTCTCTGTTCAGCATTATAGCACCTCATCCCCTGGCTCTGAGAGAATGAGGTGAGATGACTGCCACAAACTACCATTTTATGTGATCAGGGTCTGCCAGCACACTCTCTCACTTTTACCACTTTGCCACTCATAGAGGTATAGTCTAGCTTATGTCTACACCACAGCATTTTTTTCCAAGATCACAGCAACCCAGCGATGAAGCTAGAAATAGCCTTCTGTATGCTTAAACATCAGATACACATATAATGCTATTTCCACCATGCACATTTTAAGACTGCTAGTGTGTTTTTTTGTAATTAAATGAAATAAAACAATAGAAAAAATAACAATGTGGATGTAGAAAGCACTGTTGAATAAATTATAGAATAGAATACAATAGAATAGAATAGATTATTTCAGTTGGAAGGGACCTACAACAATTATCTAGTCCAACTACCTGACCAATTCAGGGCTGACCAAAAGCTAAAGCATGTTATTAAGGGCATTGGCCAAATGCCTCTTAAATGCCTCTGACAGGCTTGGGGCATCGACCACCTCTCTAGGAAGTCTGTTCCAGTGTTTGACCACCCTCTCGGTAAAGAAATGCTTCCTATGTCCAGTCTAAACCTCTCCTGGCGCAGCTTTGAACCATTCCCACGCGTCCTATCACTGGATACCAGGGAGAAGAGACCAGCACCTCCTTCTCCACTTGCCCTCCTCAGGAAGCTGTAGAGAGCAATGAGGTCGCCCCTCAGCCTCCTTTTCTCCAAACTAGACAAGCCCAAAGTCCTTAGCCGCTCCTCATAGGACATTCCTTCCAGCCCTTCCATCAGCTTTGTTGCCCTCCTCTGGACGCATTCAGGGACCTTCACATCCTTCTTAAATTGTGGGGCCCAGAACTGCACACAGTACTCAAACTGTGTGCTCTGTCATTGACAGAATTATCCAACAAATAAACCAGCCTCTGAAAGGAAAACTAGAAGGACTCAGCACAAAAGTTATTCAAAGACCACAAAGAGGCTAACGCAAGGTATTAAAAGAATGAGGATAACTGAAGAGATGACATAACACAGCAATCTGCTAGGAATGGTAAAGATGTGAAATGAAAGGAAAATTGCAGAAGAGGTTAAGATAAATAACACAGTTTTCTTTTTTTCAAGAACATCTTGAACAAGAGGTCATTGGAAGAGACAGTGGAAATTGTAAGAGCTGGTCTAGGTAATCTACTGACTGAAGAGACAGACTTAACTAAAGCACAATCAAATGAATTCTTTGCCTCTGTGTTCACACAGAAGGTTTGGGGACAGATGTCAGAAACAGACATAAATTTCCCAGGAGAGCAAGAAAAAATATCGAAGGAGGTAAGATTCAGCCAAAACAGGTGATCAAGGAATTAGAACATCTGAAGCTTAACAGAACTCCAAGACCTGGAAGCATCCCCTTGAGGTTTCTAAAAAGAGTTGCAAAAAGGGATGGGAGAAACATTTCCAGATGGAGCTGAAACCTTTGTGAAAGCAAGGACAACATGACTAGACTATATGAGCAAATACAATTTGGACTAAATAAGGACAAAACCTGCTTCATTCTGCTCCAATGAGTGTGGAAAGTGCAATCACAGCTGAATCAGCATGGCAATCCCACAGCATAAACTCTGTGAAACCACTGTGGAAGGGAATTTACTACTCAGAGTACAAAAAACAGTTGATTTTTTTTTTGTGTGTGTATCTTTGTTTTTAGGAGGAATCGTGCATTCCAAGTCAGTAAGTCTTACTGAGTGTAGGATTCATCTGACCAAAGGTAGATTCCTTCACCTGGGCTAGTTTCTTGCTTTTCAGTAAGCCTTTTGTTTGCACATAAAGGCAGAGCGAGTTAATCAGACTGTGCTTTATCTGTATTATTTGTCTCTTCAATCAGTAAATTTCATCTTAGCTTGCTGCTGCGTCTGAAATAGTCTACCCTTATAGTCAGTGAAAAAAACAGGCACTTTTAGGGCTTGAGACCAGTCAGCCTGAAGCAGACAGCTAAAATTGGCCAGTTAAAGCACACCTGAAGAGTGTGCCTGTTTCTCCTTTGTCACTGAAGAAATTTTCAGATAGTAGCTCACATGTACATATTCACATTGTAGATATCTGAAAGTGGGTAAGGTGATTCCTACTGCAAATATTTTGAAGCTATAAAGTGCTCCAAGACCAAAGGTTAATTCAGCCAAAAGCTATTCCTTTATTCTTAGATCTTGCTGATATGGTGTCTCACCTTATTCTATCTGGGCTGGGAAAAAGATCACAAATCTCATACTTAGAAGTGATACTAATATGTAAGAAAAGATTTTTCTGGGGAAGTTACTTCTCATCACAGATCAGAACTGTTAGAAGGGGAACCAGTGGTTATGTCTATCCCAGCCATTTTGTGCCTATCTGGTAATATGTCTGGGTGCTGGTCATTATCATCTATGGCACTAAATTTTAGAACATTCTCTGGCATGAGTTTGGTCTTCTCCATCTAGCACTTTTCCTGAACAATTCATAATTAATTTACCTGCAATGTCTACGGATGCACCTGAACTCAATTTATGAGTACAGATAGCCAGAAAAAAAAAGAGATGGGGCTACATTATGGAAAAACTACACTTAAACAATGACAATATTATTTCATTTGAATGGAGGCATAGGTGAAGACTATGTTTGGTTCTCATTTTATTTGAACCAGTAAGAGAAGTCTCTTTTAGAATGCAACAATAAGAAGGTACCCTTCTATTATGCAGCACAAGCTGGCATCTGCTCTGCTTGCAAACTCCAAAAGGGTCACTGCGATTGGGTCACTCCAAAGGGCATATTCAATGACAAGAATAAAGGCAAAATCCAGATTATAGTGGACAAAGTTGAAAGAGTGAAGACAAAACAGTGGGAGTTGGCAGCCAGTGTCTCTCTCTCCCCCACCCCCCGCAGTTTTCTTTCTTTATATGCTCTGTGTTATGTATTCACCCTGCTGGCTCTTCACTTCAGCCACTCTATAAAAGGCTTTCCATTGTCCATCTTCTGTATGGAAGTGAGTAGAAAAGGATTTCCACGCTCCATAGCTCACACTGCATCCCTTCTGTGTGTGCCCCAAACAAAGATCAGTGTAGACAGAATCTGCATAATGATGTCCTCTTTGACGGGAGTTTAGGGAGACAAGGCAAGTTTTCCTTGTCTCAGAGGAGCAGCCCGGATGCAGTGCATCACAAGTATAGAAACAACTACAGGTTGTGTATGTATTTTTTATGTACACACACAATAAACTATGCAAATTAGGTTTTACCTGATGTGCCACCAAAGGAAAGAGAAAAAACTTCAGACACAAACAAACAAAAAAATCACAGTCATACTTTTCATAAAATCATACATAAAATCATCCCATTCTCTGTTGTTTCAAAATTTTAAGAAAACAAATGTAGTTTTTATTTTTGTGAAAGTTGCTCCTCTATTTTCCATATTTTAATCTTTTTCTCTGGCAGATACACAATTAGAAGAGAAAGGAAACGGATATAAAAAGAAAACTATTGTTCTTCCTCAATACTTTTTTTCAAAAATGCAGATAAAGGAAAGATTTCACTCTATGTTGTCACAATAAAATACTATAAAAGCTCAGAACCACAATATTCATGTTGATAGAAAGGGTACTAGGGCCAAGAAGTGCATCTCCATACAATCTTGAAAGCACCATTTTCCTGTAGTTGCTAGCGTTTACCTACAAAAAAGTAGGTTTGTTGAATTGCCTTCAAATAGAAGCTGAAAGGTAAATACTTATCCTAAGTATAGTCAGGCTTGTAAGGCAGAAAAAAGATGCAATAAATGAGAGTTTAAAATACTCAGATTCCTTCAAGATCATTGTTCAAGTGCTTGCAGCGTCAATTCATGCATCATCCCTCTCAAGTATAGTTGAGTTTCATGTAGCATGGGGCTATAGGACTATGATGCGAAACCCTAACAGCTCCTGGCTTCTCTGCATGAACATTGGGAACACAAAGGGATTTTTCATAAGCAGAAAATTTTCATTTAGCGAAAATTTGCCATCTTCTCTGACAGGCCAGATGTCATTTCCTGTTTAGTTAGGAACCAGCCTCATCCTTTGCATGTGTAAGCAGGTTTTATGGGTTCTACAACTGCAGAGTTCAAGTAAAATATAATTGAAAGCCTCCCTCCTCATTCTTTTCCCTCCATCTCTCCTTATGAAGCAAGTGAAATCTTGTCTTCACCAAAGTCAATAACGGAAGTCCTTGTTAACATCACAGGAGGATGTTTTTGTCCTTTGACAATACGAAACTGTCTGAAAATCGCTTGACATTTCTAGCATTCATCTCTCTTCTTTATATAAAAATAAATACTAATAAACATTTCTTAGCATTGACTTAGAGAATGATTTCATGTCACCTATTGCAAGCTTTAGTTGGTAGCGCTGGAGTGTTGATCTTTTTCCAGCTATTGCAGCTATTCAGAATCTTGGGTACCGGACATCAAAGAGGAAATGTTTCTGGTAAATGTAATAAATAAAGGTAATGGTGCAAAGCTGTAAGAGGGTCCTAACATTAGTCTTGAGGAATGTACACCAGCAAAAAACACTTGAAAAAAAATCAATAGAAAGGTCTCGCCTTTCTTCAGACATCTAAGTGAGCAATACTTTGGAGAGAAAGTACATAATTTGGAAAAGACATCGTGACAGTCCTGTGGCTCTTTCATGTGGGGGAATAAAATAATATACCTTATTTTACACCAGATTTTTCAAAATCCAAAGGTCTTTTCCTACTTTCTGTTGCTTGCAGAGTCATGTTTAAGCACTTACAGCAAATGCTTGATGGATTTTCTAGTCAGAGTCTGCCACCAGTTCATATATTTTTAGTAAAGTACACTGAAGATAGCAAACTATGCATAAACTATTACAAACGAGTTTGCTGCTCTCTGCTCGTGACTCTGCTTTCTCTCGCCTCACAATATTAATTTTGGGGTTTTGTTCTGTCTTTAATTGTTACAATAAATCACAGAGATTATACAGCAAGTTAGCCTCGCATAATAACAAATTTTGTCTCCTTATTTGTTTCTTTTATCATTTCAGTTGTAATTGATTTTTCTTTTCCCCCCAAAATTACACATTTGTTAAAACATTAATGCTTATAATCATACTGGGACTGAGCAATCATGTGGAGTGAGATGACTCACATTGTGTATTTCCCGCTTCAGCGGGAAAATGTCATGCAAAGCATTTTACAAAAGCAAGTTCAGAACCTCTCAATTTTGAATCTTTAGCCACTTACAGGAGAAAAAAAAATATTTGAAAAGTTATTTAGGCATCTAATTTCCTAAGACATCAAGTGGAATGGAAAGATGATTAGTGCTGACCTACCTTTGAGTTTTTTGTGCAGAAGCTTTTAAGAAAATCAGTGAACAAGAGGACCATAAAAAGCCAGAAAAAAATATTTTCATGATGTTTTATCTCCCAGTTCATTTATCTTGTTAGTTCCATCTTCTGGTTTTATTCCTTTTTCTTTCATCTTAAAATCTTAAAATCTTAAACATCATCTTATCTCAAACTTGAAATATTTATCAGAGATCCTACCAACTAGGCTCCTGTAGGAGATGAGGGTATACAATCTTTAAAGTATTTTCTTTCACAGCACTCTATTATGGAAGAAAGATATATTTTACATTTCACACATGGGAAACTAAAGTAATGAGAAGCTAATGAATAGACCAAAAATATAATTCAGGTATCTAACCTGGAATACACATGTAATTTAGAAATCAAAATCCTCAAATTGTTATCCTTAAGACTCCCATCTAGCATATCTTAGAAATTCCCAAATTCCAATGATCCTTTACTTTGTGACCTTAAAAAAATCTCCCTAGGTAAATGCAGCTGAATTGTAGCACAGGTACTCTAGGCACCTAAACTCTAGCCATTAAATAAAGCTATTTAGAGACACCAGTCATTCCTTTGCTTAAATTTCCTGAGGGATTTGATCTTACAGACACTCTCAGAGCATGCCAAATGAGCATGTTAATATTCCAGCATAGAAGACAGAACTTGAAAACAAACGTAGCTGAAAGACCAAAAGATTAATTTAAACACTGGGAATTTGGATGCCTTAAATTTTTGATGCCTAATTCACAAAGTATCCAAACCCTACGAAAGTGACTGCAGTCAGGTGGAGTGCAATCTTTCTAGCATCTTGCTTGTCTAATATGGTGCCATATGAAAATA
This sequence comes from Calonectris borealis, assembly GCF_964195595.1. Taxonomy (NCBI): domain Eukaryota; kingdom Metazoa; phylum Chordata; class Aves; order Procellariiformes; family Procellariidae; genus Calonectris; species Calonectris borealis. The sequence goes on from NC_134312.1 coordinate 183,451,572, forward strand.
GCCAACAGATAAACAGGAGGATTTGCCATCCCACCTGTTACAAGGACCTGATCACTTGCACGGCTCTGAGGAGGTGTCTGTCTGTACTGGGGATGCTCAGCCCAGGTTGCTCTTCTGCACACAGATACCTGTGACTGTTTTTCAAAAGGGGTTTTGAATCTCAAATCCCAATGACACACACATCTCTCAGATCAAAAGAGATGGGATTTCAGAAGTTCCCTTCTTTCAGTATCTCCCAGGGTGTACCTCATTCATTCTGCTCCCTAGCATGCTGGATGTTATGCCTGTCATTCCTACAAACCTAACCATTTAAATGCTGCAACAAGTTTATGGGTGAAAATGAATTAATGCTATACTTAACATTTGGAGCTCTGCAGATGAGGAACAAAGATATGGTTGGTTCTGGGGTGGGTTTTGTTTTGTTTTGGTTTGTTTTGTTTTGTTTTGTTTTTTCAGAGCTGGCCCTCAGATCTTGTTTTCTGACTTTATTAGTTCATCTAGTTAGGGAGTAAATAAAAACAAATTATGAAGTGTTCAGTTAGGCTCATGAGGTTTAAGCATTTACATTTGCCAAGCCTTTTGTTAGTAAAAGCAAGGTGCATCTCAGTACATTTCCAGTTAAATTTTTAAATTGCAGTTTTAATTAGCTCACAATAACTTTTAGTACTTGAAAGGGATATGCATAAGATAAGAGTGAAAGGGAGGCATTTAATAGTGGAAGATCAGCGATATGAATGGGATTTCAGGGGGCGTTTTCCTCAGTGAGGTAGCATTATGTATTATTTTCTTACTTTTATTTTTCTCTCTCTAACATGATCTTAAAGTCTCACATGTTATAATACAGTAATTATCCCTTTGGCAATTATCCCTTCAGAATGTGAACATGCTGTTCTGAAAAGTTTTTTGTTTTTTCTAGTACTATTAGTTTACAATTACATAAGCAATATTAATGTTTCTTAAATTTTTCTTCCATATTTTACATATTTCAACACTCTTTCTGAGTTAATAAAGCTGCACACTTATACCTCATAAAATCTGAATCAGTGCTAGAGTATATGCCCACTTTTGCTTCTTTGAATTTTGCAGTTTTGCTGCTGATTTCCACAAGAAAACAGTTTCAGGTCTAGCTGCAGATAAAAAAGATCATTCTTTAGCCAGTACATCTCAACCGGTCCATAATAACTTATTGGGGTGGGAAAAGTTCACGCCAAAAGCTGTTGATTTCCCTAGAGCCAATCAAAATTATAGATGCAGTGGTGGAAGATCACAGCTGACTGGGTTTAGTCCTCTCATCACTAGCTGCAGATGGCATGTAATTTAGGGATGCCCATTTGGTAAAATTTACCAGTTTCTCTTGAGATCACACATATGGGTTTGCATTTAAAAAACAATTGTACCAGGAATAGCATTTTAAGCAACAGATGTAAGTATTGACAGTGAAAGGATGCCCAAAAAGTGGAATATATCCACACCAGAGAATGGAGAGAACTTGTGTTATGCTTTACAGCACTCTATGTGACATTTCAACTTTAAAAAAAAAAGGACAGAAAATAACCATAAAATCAATGAATACAACACTTGCCAAACCTCCTAAATTAGATATGAGCTTCTGTCTTTACAGTTTATGGCTTTCAAGCATTTAACATCTTTTTTTTTTTTCAACTTCATATTTCAAAGCCATAATCTCAAATCCCCACACAGCAAAGAACTGTCTTTAAAAGAATTATGAGTTGGGCTGATCTCTTTGCTTGCTTTGAAATCTAGTTTTAGCTAAAATGAAACATACAACCAGATTATTTGCTGTAATCTGTCCTTAATTCAGAGCAGATATTTTTTGTAGTGTTTAGACTTTGACCAAATGACTGGCATAGATTTTCAGCCAGTTGCATGAATAAATAAAATAAAATAAATGAATAATTAATTCTGAAAAGTTATCATATCAGTAAAATAGCTATCACGGTAAATCACAATACTGAACTAAGACAGTTAAAGGAACAATTATGTTCACAGTAAAAATCCACCAAAAAAATCTCAATTTGTATAACACAGCATCAAAATTACTCTCACAAGGCATTGTAACCTGAGTTCCATTTTTCTGCTTAAGTGTAATTATGGAGATTTCTTGGTGAGAGGAAGGCATCTCTTCAACAATGTAGGCTGTTAAGTCTCTCCACTCCAACACTACATATGAGAAGATAACATAACTAAGAGGTTAGGTTTGAACATGTACCTTTCACACTGATTACTTCTTCATTGGACACAATGTTATCTTTTTCTCAGTCTTCTGATTTAAACAACTGGGCTACAATGAGACATGTAAATTATGACATTACTAAGCAATATTCTGTTTTCTCTGTTCACAAGTCTCATAGCTTAAAAAAAAAATTGTTAGGATTTATTTGTGAGGTGGAAAGATGGGGAATAAGTGCTCTGCTACAGGTCCAGTGAATGTGAAATTGGTTCTAGGAGAAGACAAACTGATCTCAGTGCTGAAATATTTATAATACCATTATGAAAAGAAGAACCAGCAATAGGGCATTCAATAATCTATAATACATAGGCAAATCAGTTCGTGTCATCCACTTCTGATATGTTCTTATATATATTTTTACCTAGAGCATTTTTGCCTTAAGCTAATACATTGACAAACTGCTAACAAGTTTTGAGTGTGCTGCTATACAAGTTCAGAAGAGTCCTCTACATAGTCATCACGAGCCCAGGCAGAGCGGGCAGCTCTTACATTGTAAAAAAGAAGTGTGTATTAACCTAGGGACATCAAGAAATAATATTTATGACTTTTACTTTTTTTGGAACAAAGCAAAAATAAGTGTTAGAAGAGATTTTGGCACAACTCCCAAAAACATATGGACATCTTAATCTCATACATCTTTTGGGCAGATCTGCAGCTGGCAAGAGCTGGAGGAGACAACCCAACCAATCTTCAGAGCCTGAGGCTGGGTCGCTTAACATTAAGTGACTCAGACTGAAATAAACCCAAGTGTTCAAGGCTAAGCATAAAGTTGGGGATGAGAAAGACAAATAGTGACACACACTGCAGTCAGTCAAAACTGTTCATAAATATAAACTGCAGGTTTGAATTTAGACATATAATAACATTTAACAAATTCCATAACTTCTTAATATAAGTACCCTCATAATTGTTTATCTATACTATTAGTGTTTTTAATAAGCTGCTTAGGATCTTTTGCAAAATATCTAAAGAATTGATATGCCAATGAACTTCTGAACCTTTGTTAATGAAGAATGATATAATCAAAGAAAACAAATTTATGATCTTCAAGGCACCAAGCAGTCTGGGAGTTCCCCACAGGTCACAACAAAAGGGGCATACCACAGATGAGGAGGAAGGATTCCCAGGCTTTAGAATCTTGCCTAAAAATGCTTTTTAAGACCTGTTAGAAATGTATTCAGTTATGTCTTGAAATATATAATTTCCATGTCAGAAAGGGAGGTAGTTTGCAAAGCAATATTGGGGGGACATCTTGCAGGATAATTGAAGAAATTGAAGGGAAAGGAAGCAGAAGAACAGTGAGAGCCTCGGTAAACCTCCTTCACAACATCAAGGTCAAATCTTGTTGCTGTAACATGAAAACTAGGTTTGCCTATCTATATCCAGGATGCTTTTGTTGCACTGCTGCTTGTGAAGGGAATAGAATAATGAATCCATAAACTTCAGATTACTACTGATCTTTGAGTTGCTAGAAGAACTGATATTATCTCCATTATCTGGTACAGTTACACCAATTCACTTCAGTTTACATTTTGTCATAGACCTCAGCTGGCCAAATCCAAACTAGAACCTACGTGCCTAAAGTGGGATGTAGATTAAACTTTAGATACCAAAACTGCAATCACAGTTCAGCTCACATCTGATTTCAGAGGTTACCCAACATCTGTTGATGTTCCACTGTTAGATGTTAAACTCTCCTGTTTATCTAGGGACAGGTTCATCCTGCCTACTTCCAGACACCAAAATTAGGTACCTTAGACATCCACTTTATATATTGGAGACGTATAGGTACCCACAGAAAACAAGACTGCTAAGCTTTGGATTCTCTCTGTTAAAAAGATCAGTTTCAATGTGGCTGAAAAAATCATCACACCTCAGAGTTGGGATTCAGATGTTAGATGTCTTTCCTACTATGTTCCAAAAAAGGTTCAGTTCAGAAGCTTTCTACAGAGCACACGTAACATATCCCATCGGGACTGGTTTTGTCCCAAAACGTACTGTCAGAACTCCAATCTTAGTTTATAATGGGCTAAATACTAGTACACCTCCTTTCCCTAACAAGCAAGACATGTGGGCTCAAATTCTTTCAAGTCTGTTAGCTTTCTAACAAAATTCTGTCATAATCCACCCCAAAGTTCTTAACTAATGGGATATAGTCTATGTGAAATATTGGTACAGACATTCTTACTGTTGACACTGATCGGGAAGAAATTCAAGATTCATTGGTACAGACAGTATTTATTATATGTCACTTACACTTATACCACCTCTTTTCATATAATTTTTCAACACGAGGCATCAGTAATATGAGGCTGTTTAGCATCTTTTCATTGATTAGATCAATATCAGCATCTAGACTACTGCAGCTGTTTCTGTTTTAACAAGAAAAATGTTTTAACAAGAAAAAAAGAAAAACTTGGAAAATTAGAAGTGGTAGGTGCAGCACAAACTATTTTTTAATATTAAAGATAGAATAAAGGAGATAAAACTGGCAGAATTAGCTAAGAAAGAGAAAATGGGAGGATTTAAAAAAATGCCAGCACATTAACAGAGGTTCTCCAAGGTTTCACATTAAACTCCATGCTTTTTAATACATTTTATTAATGATCTCGAAGAGAGGATTGTGCATTGAGGTGCAAAGATGACACAAAGTTGTCAATCAAGACCACACGGTACTGTGAAGAACATTAGGAAAGGAAAACTACCTGCTATCCAGTTTTACAGTTTTTGGATTCACAGATGATAACTGATTCAAAACTACCTAAACCAACTGTCAAGTTGTTTAGAAGCAGAAGCACTAGTAGAGGGCTCAGATAACATGAGATCTGGGCTTGGGATCTGTTTGGGTCCCAGCTGGAACTCTGGAACTCCTGACACCTGCACACCTCTGTGAATAAGTCAATGAAATACTTGATCAAAAAGGTTACCAAGGTGTTTGGAGGAACAGCATAAGAAATAATTAGTATTATGGTAAAAGCTATGAAGCCTTTCCATAAATCAGTAGTGTGGCCTTACCTAGTGAGTGCTGTACAAATTACCACCCCTCAGAAAGATTATTCCAGAATAAAAGAGTGTAGAAGAAAGACAACAATATCCAGAACTCAGAAAAAAAATCTTACATAAAGCATAGCTAAAAAAAATAAGTTTGCTAGAGGGAGAACAAGATCCACAACCAGCACAGAATTATCTTAAATATTAAATTTGTGTTATGGGTACACTAATAGGTTTTAATGGCCTGGAGCAGCCTCTCTTGGCTGCTCCACTGGCATTCTGCCCACAGGCCCAGGAGCCAAATTCCAGCTCAACCTTGGGTCTTGAGACACTACCTGGGCTACGTTATAGAGGTACTTGTCTCCAGCCCTGCCTCCTGGATGGACCTCATCCCTATGCTGTGGGTAGCTTGCCTCATGGATGGATGCCTTGGATGTACTCTGCAGCTTGCCTCAAGCCCTGTCTCTGTCCCTGTGTTTTGCTGACCCTCATAGGATCCCCTGGATGTATTCTGGACCTGAATCATTGCTTGCTGTGTTGGGAGCTGTTGATGGACTTTGCTACCAGCTCCAAGCTCTGCCTACTGTGCTCAGAACTTGTAGGACTGCATTGCATCAGTGAGAGCGCTGCCCGCTTTGGGGTCACCCCTGACTGGTATCCCCTCAGGGCGCAGACTGCTGCTGCAGTTCCTTGTTCAGCTGGAAAGCGTATTTTTAGATGTCTAACTTTAAAATAGCAGAAGTAGCCTGAAAGTCCTCATTTCTTCTACAAAACACACTTATTCACCTAAAGTCCTGCTATAGAAAACATCTGGAGCTGCCACTGTCTTGGCTAACCTGAGCGTCTAGGTAGCTCTTACCTAAACCTTTTGGGATGCATAAATGAAGAGTAAGTGTAGATAGGTATTCCAGATATGTCCCGAGAATATCTAGCGTACATGCATAATAATGAGATCTGTACAAAATACAGACATTTTCACTTGAAAATGAACTGATGTTTACTGCCTTCTTCATAATAGCATGCTGCTACTTGTGCAGGAAACAGAAAGTTTTGGTCCCTATCTCAAGCAGGGGAAAAGAATTTGAACAATTCCTACAGTTTAGGAAAGAGAAAGTTACTTTTGAACTTCTGTTGAAGGTGGGCCCTGTGGCACTCAATGAATGGAAAGATTTTAACTTCTCATTAAAGCAACATTTTGAGTAAGAGACATAGATTGTGATATCAGCCTACTTCTGCATTTTACATTATAGTCACTGAATAAAACCCTGAAATTATTCTGGGAAAACTCAATCATCCTAGACTGTAGCATCTCTTGCCTCTCTTCTACGTATCTAATTCAAGATCTGTGTGTCTGATTTGCAGTAGTGCTGGAAGCTGTGCTCTGAACACATAAAACAAGTTTAATGCCAAGTACTTTGAATAATCAGATACTAGCTGTCTCAAATTGGGCATTTGACTATAACATTCTTGTTCTGCTGGTCTTCACCTGTAAACTAGTATCCCATTAACACAGCCTGGCAGGGGTGAAGACATGTTGGTTGTTTAGTATTTGAGACTCCAGAGAAGAAGCAGTGTCTGATAAAATTAATAACTCAGTGTCCAGAGCAGAGTCTGAAAAGTGTGCACTAAACAAGACTTTACATCACACAGTTTGAATAATGAGAATAATAAATGAACATCCTCCCCAACTAGGGAGGACTAAGTGAGTGACACAGTTGATTATCTCAATGAAGACAGTTCCAGTTGCTGTAAATGACAGATACAGCTTGTGCCTTAGCTTTGGGTGTTCAGTGATTCAGTTCTCCTGAAATGAGTGTTTTATAAATGGATAAATTGAGTGTCCTTGAGAACATCCAGGGAAAGTTTCTTTCCACTTATGTTTAGACATGTAAATATAAAACTGAATTAAAGCAACATCATTACTAGCATTTTATAACTTTTTGTTTGATTTTTGCATCCTTAATGATTATCTTTCAGATACTTTTTTTTCCTACAACAAATTCTGTATGCAGATGAACCATTATTTGTTAACACCCTGAATTGTATTCTAACAACAGAAACAGATTTCTTCTTACCATTATTGTACAGCAAGGAAGAATCCCAGCCATTGTTAATATCAATCACATAATGCATTAGATATTTTTTTCTTTTCTAACTTGATATGCTTATCTCTTGATGAAATGTAACACTTCTTGTAAATATAATCCTCCATGGTTGCTTTTTCTGAATTGCTTACATTTATAGCAAAACATTAAGGTCATGTGAGGAGTTACAGTGCAGAAAACAATTCATACTTTGTTTGCTCCTGGCTTTTTCTTTTATTTTCAGGCTAATTTTATGTATCTGACATTCTACAACTTGTTTATTTTACAACTCCATTGCATCTTTCGCAGCTGTCTCCGTGGAAACCACACTCTTAATTGCAGATTTTAAGGTTAAGTTGCTTCTGTTAAAAGCTGCATCTTTGAGTGCTCATTACTGTGGAGGGTGGGCAATGAATCTTTTTGGGTATCACTCTAGTCATCACCGGACTGGCAGGATTCAACTAGTCACCTTGGCTTTACTGTGCTGACTACAGTACATTCACTTTTTGACTGAAATTAGTTGGGAAAAACAGCGACAAGAGATTATAAAGGTTGCAGCTATAGGAAAAAAAGAGACATCTTCCTCACAAAATGTGATGTGTTAAGCTTATGCTTTAATTTATAAAGACCAAGTACTTTCTTCTCTCATTTATTTTCAACTCTTTCTGAGTAGGTGAATTAGTTTACCTTAGCCAAAAACTCAAATGTGGTTTGGGCAAAAACCACTCCCAAAATGCAGTGTAGATGATACTGACCCAGTCTGAGTTCCCGTCCCAAAATCACAACAAACCCAACATCTCAAAATGAACCTACTCACCAGAGGCATATCTTCAGATTCAGACTATGGGAACACCAGTCTAGTAGGCTGAAATACAGCCCTCACATTATTTCAGACACTTTCAACTTAAAAAAAAAAAAAAAAAAATATATGTAAAAGTGAAACAATACTTATATCTTGGCATGGAGTTCAGAGGAGATGATAGTGAGCCAAATACTATGCTGTAAGGATATAGCAAACCATATGTAGAAGGGACTAGCTTTGAACAGTTTCGACATAACTCAGTGTACTTGGCCCTGGAGACCAGGGATCACTGTCTTGCAGTGCGTAACTAGTGCTATCTTTTAAAACCATCTGCATAAAGCTAAGGGAAATTACCCAAAGTCCAATTTAATGCATTATGCTAAGTTAAAAAAAAGACACAAACATTCATTGTGTTCGACTTAGGACAGAACAGGCTTGAGTTTTATATAGACAGATGTATGCATCATAAAAGTGTATATATATTTATTTAAATAAAGCCAGTATCTCACACAAAATATCACAAAAGTTGAGATAGTTTTCATTCAAGCAATTTACATGGACACTGTGTGAGAGTATATGGTTGTCCTGATTTCAGCTGGGATAGAGTTAAATTTCTTCCTAGTGCTGTGTTTTCGATTTAGTATGAGAAGAATGTTGAGAACACACTGATGTTTTTAGTTGTTGCTAGGTACCCTACTGGTCAAGGACATTCAGCTTCCATACTCTGCCAAGCGCACAAGAGGCTGGGAGGGAGCATCGCCAGGACAGCTGTCCCAGCTGGCCAATGGGGTACTCCATACCATGTGATGTCATGCTCAGTATATGAATGGTAGGCATGTTCCAGGAAGTAGCGATCGCTACTTTGTTATCGGTCATCTATGCATGGGTGGTGAGCAATTGCATTGTGCATCACTCATTTTGTATATTTTTTTTTCTTCCCTTTCTTTTCTGTTCTATTAAATCATAGAATCATAGAATCATTAAGGTTGGAAAAGACCTCTAAGATCATCGAGTCCAACCATCAACTCAACACCACCATGCCCACTAAACCATGTCCCAAAGCATCTCATCTACACGTCTTTTAAAGACTTCCAGGGATGGTGACTCAACCACTTCCCTGGGCAGCCTGTTCCAAGGTCTGACCACTCTTTCAGTAAAGAAATTTTTCCTAATGTCCAATCTAAACCTCCGTTGGTGCAACTTGAGGCCATTTCCTCTCGTCCTATCGCTAGTTACTTGGGAGAAGAGACCAACACCCACCTCACTACAACCTCCTTTCAGGTAGTTGTAGAGCGTGATGAGGTCTCCCCTCAGCCTCTCCTCTTCTCCAGGCTAAACAACCCCAGTTCCCTCAGCCGCTCCTCTGTCTTTATCTCAATCCACGAGTTTTCTCACTCTTACCCTTCCTATTCTGTCCCCGTCCCACTCGGGGTGGGGGGGAGTGAGCGAGCAGCTGTGTGGTGTTTGGCTGCCTGCCAGGTTAAACCACGACAGTCCTTTTTGGCGCCCAACATGGGGCACGAAGAGTTGAGATAACAACACATCTGACCCGAACGGGTTAAAAGAAATTGTTATAAGCATTCATTATATCTGTTTAGTAGTCGCTAGTCACAATGTTGGTTTATTTGCTCTCAGAGTTATTGGATCTGTACTTGAAGTTTTGGTATGTAGCACCTTCCTGGCTGTATATACTGCTGTTTGTTGGTATTTATGTGGGGATTGTCATCTATGGGAGATGGATTAAGGTTATTGTTTTGCTATACTGTGTAACACTGGCTTATGGTATGATGAAAGTATTGGTCATGGGATTGTACTCAGCACTGCTGTCATTCCTGTGCTTCAGGAGTTATTTCTTGGAAACTATTAGTAATGACACTTTTTACCTCTTCTCCTTGGAGAGCCAATTTACAGGGGAGACAGCTTCGTTCACCACACCCTTCTCCTCCAGGCTGACTACAACAGCTCTTGAGGATTTTGAATATCCTTGGGATGTTCAAACCAGCATGTTCCTATTGCTATGTCTCCCGAATGTGTTTCAGGCCTTGTTTAAGGTTAAACAACTATTTAAGAATACCACCTAGAGATCTGCCCCAAGGCTGGATAGTTATGAGTGGCAGGGTGTGTGGGATAGTACGGGCAAGTACCTAGGACAGTGGTCACCTCTAGTATTTTGGAGCTTCACTCCTGAACAAGTGCAGAATCTTGAAAAACTAGCAAAATATTTGGAAAACGTATGCTGTCACCCTGGCAGTTCCAAAGACACCTAGATTACTGCAACGTGCTGGGGCCTGGCCCATGCCTCCCGAGCCCTGTTCAACACTGTTCAGAACCCTCAAGGGAAAGAGAAGGTCTCTGGATCTGATGACAAAATGACAGGCACTGTGGCTACTCCAAGCCCCATGACAGGTACTACTGCTGAACCAGAGGACCAACCCATGCTGGTAACAGTCACGCCTGTACCTAAAAGGAAATCTTGGAAGCGAAAGTCAGGTCATTTAGAAAGGGATGATGGAAAAACAGGGCCATCACGAGGAGGGGAGGAGGAAGAGGAAGAACTCATAAACGAGATGGAAACCACCCCATCCCTATCCCTGAGTGAGCTGCGAGATATGCAGAAAGATTTCAGCTGTCATCCAGGCGAGCATAATGTTACCTGGCTGCTCCGATGCTGGGATAATGGGGCCAGTAGCCTGGAATTAGAGGGTAGGGAAGCCAAGCAGCTGGGATCCCTTGCTAGGGAAAGGAGCATTGACAAAGCGATTGGAAAAGGGACACAGGCCCTCAGCCTCTGGAGGCGACTACTGTCAGGCGTGAGGGAAAGGTACCCCTTCAAGGAAGATATTATATATTGCCTGGGCAAATGGACCACTATGGAGACAGGTATCCAGTACCTGAGAGAATTAGGCATGCTGGAGGTGGTTTATAGTGACCTGGACAACAACCAAACGCCCAAAGATCCAGATGACGTCCAGTGCACGCAACCCATGTGGCAGAAGCTGGTACGAAGCACACCAACATTGTATGCCAGTTCGTTGGCTGTACTGTCCTGAAAAGACGAAGAAACACCAACGGTAGATAATGTGGTTGGCAGACTCCGGGAATACGAAGAAACTGTCTCCTCCTCCCTTGTCTCGGCTGTGGAGAAGCTGTCCCGGAAGGTCCAGCATTTCAAAGAGGATACATCCTATTCCCCACCTGTACGGACCAGTATCTCAGCCATTAGGAGTCAGCATTCTTCTGCCTAAGAGAGAGGATATAGAAAGTACACACCACGGGGCACCCTGTGGTTTTACCTGCGTGACCACGGAGAGGACATGAGGCAGTGGGATGGAAAACCTACCTCGAACCTAGAGGCACGTGTATGTGAGTTGCAAGGAAAAACAATCACACAAGGGGGTTCTCACAGGAAAATTGTTGCTCCAGTTTTCATAAAAAACCTGTCTCATGATGGTCCAGTTTCCAGGGAACAGTTCCCCAGACAGAGTAGAAGGGCTGATCTTACTTTGGATTGTAATGAAGGAATTCTTCACTCCTGTTTGCAAGAAGTGAGAAACAGATACTATGACCAGAACTAGAGGGGCCCTGCCTCCAGTCAGGTAGGGGAAAGGGACAACCGGGTTTTCTGGACTGTGTGGATTCAATGGCCTGGCACATCAGACCCGCAGGAGTGTAAGGCTCTCGTAGACACTGGTGCACAGTGTACCCTGATGCCATCAAACTATAAAGGGGCAGAACCCATTTGTATTTCTGGAGTGACAGGGGGATCCCAAGAGTTAACTGTATTGGAGGCCGAAGTGAGCCTAACCGGGAATGAGTGGCAGAAGCACCCCATTGTGACTGGCCCAGAGGCTCCATGCATCCTTAGCATAGACTACCTCAGGAGAGGGTATTTCAAAGACCCAAAAGGGTACCGGTGGACTTTTGGTATAGCTGCCCTGGGGATGGAGGAAATTAAACAAATTACCTTGCCTGGTCTCTTGGAGGACCCTTCTGTTGTGGGGTTGCTGAGGGTTGAAGAAAAACAGGTACCAATTGCTACCACAACAGTGCACCAGCGGCAATATCGCACCAACCGAGACTCTCTGATTCCCATCCATGAGCTGATTCATCGACTGGAGAGCAAGGAGTGATCAGCAAGACTCGCTCACCCTTTAACAGTCCCATATGGCCAGTGCGAAGGTCTAACAGAGAGTAGAGACTAACAGTGGACTACCGTGGCCTGAACGAAGTCACGCCGCCACTGAGTGGTGCCGGACATGCTAGAACTCCAATACGAACTGGAATCAAAGGCAGCCAAGTGGTACGCCACAGCTGATATCGCTAATGCATTCTTCTCAATTCTTTTGGCAGCGGAGTGCAGGCCACAGTTTGCTTTCACTTGGAGGGGCGTCCAGTACACCTGAAACCAACCCTGTTTCCAGGGGTGGAAACACAGCCCTACCATTTGCCATGGACTGATCCACACCGCACTGGAACAGGGTGAGGCTTTGGAACACCTGCAATACATTGATGACATCATCGTATGGGGCAACACAGCAGAAGTTTTCAAGAAAGGGGAGAGAATAGTCCAAATCCTTCTGAAGGCCGGTTTTGCCGTAAAACAAAGTAAGGTCAAGGGACCTGCACAGGACATCCAGTTTTTAGGAATAAAATGGTGGGACGGACGTTGTCAGATCCCAATAGATGTGATCAACAAAATAACAGCCATGTCTCCACCAACTAGCAAGAAGGAAACACAAGCTTTCTTAGGCGTTGTGGGTTTTTGGAGAGTGCATATCCCAAATTACAGTCAGATTGTAAGCCCTCTTTATCAAGTGACCAGGAAGAAGAACGATTTCAAATGGGGTCCTGAGCAACAACAAGCCTTTGAACAAATTAAACAGGAGATAGTTCAGGCAGTAGCCCTTGGGCCAGTCCAGGCAGGACAAGATGTAAAGAATGCGCTCTACACCGCAGCTGGGGAGAATGGCCCTACCTGGAGCCTCTGGCAAAAAGCACCAGGGGAGACTCGAGGTCAACCCTTAGGGTTCTGGAGTCGGGGATACAGAGGATCCGAGGCCCGCTACACTCCAACTGAGAAGGAGATATTGGCAGCATATGAAGGGATTCGAGCTGCTTCAGAAGTGGTTGGTACGGAAGCACAGCTCCTCCTGGCACCCCGACTGCCGGTGCTGGGCTGGATGTTCAAAGGGAGGGTCCCCTCTACACATCATGCAACTGATGCTACGTGGAGTAAGTGGGTTGCGCTGATCACACAACGGGCCCGAATAGGAAACCCCAGTCGCCCAGGAATCTTGGAGGTGATCACGAACTGGCCAGAAGGCAAAGATTTTGGAATATCCCCAGAGGAGGAGGTGATGCATGCTGAAGAGGCCCCACCATATAACAAACTACCAGAAAATGAGAAGCAATATGCCCTGTTCACTGATGGGTCCTGTCGCCTTGTGGGAAAACATCGGAGGTGGAAAGCTGCTGTATGGAGTTCTATACAACAAGTTGCAGAAACTGCTGAAGGAGAAGGTGAACTGAGCCAGTTTGCAGAGGTGAACACCATCTAGCTGGCTTTAGATATTGCTGAATGAGGAAAATGGCCAGTACTTTATCTTTATACTCACTCATGGATGGTAGCCAATGGCTTGTGGGGGTGGTTGCAGCAATGGAAGCAGAACAACTGGCAGCGCAGAGGTAAACCCATCTGGGCTGCCGCATTGTGGCAAGATATTGCTGCCTGGGTAGAGAACCTGGTTGTAAAAGTACGTCATGTAGATGCTCACGTACCCAAGAGTCGGGCCACTGAAGAACATCAAAACAACCAGCAGGTGGACCAGGCTGCTAAGATTGAAGTGGCTCAGGTGGATTTGGACTGGCAACATAAGGGTGAATTATTTATAGCTCGGTGGGCCCATGACGCCTCAGGCCATCAAGGAAGAGATGCAACATATAGATGGGCTCGTGATCGAGGGATGGACTTGACCATGGACGCTATTGCACAGGTTATCCATGAATGTGAAACATGTGCTGTAATCAAACAAGCCAAGCAAATAAAGCCTCTTTGGTATGGAGTACTATGGTTGAAATATAGATATGGGGAGGCCTGGCAGATTGATTATATCACACTCCCACAAACCCGCCACGGCAAGTGCTATGTGCTCACCATGGTGGAAGCAACCACCGGGTGGTTAGAAACATATCCCATGCCCCATGCCACTGCCCAGAACACCATCCTGGGCCTTGAAAAGCAAGTCCTGTGGCGACATGGCACTCCAGAAAGAATTGAGTCAGACAACGGGACTCATTTCCGAAACACCCTCATAGACACCTGGGCCAAAGAGCATGGCATTGAGTGGGTCTATCACATCCCTTACCATGCACCAGCCTCTGGGAAAATTGAACGATACAACGGACTGCTAAAGACAACACTGAGGGCAATGGGTGGTGGGACATTCAAGCATTGGGACACACATTTAGCAAAAGCCACCTGGATAGTCAATACCAGGGGACCTTTCAATCGAGCTGGCCCTGCCCAATCAAAACTTTTACGTGCTGTAGAAGGGAATAAAGTCCCTGTCGTGCACATAAGAAATATGCTGGGGAAGACAGTCTGCGTTACTCTTGCCTCTGGCAAGGGAAAACCCATCCGTGGGATTGCTTTTGCTCAAGGACCTGGGTGCACTTAGTGGGTAATGCGAAAGGATGGGGAAGTCCAATGTGTACCTCAAGGGGATTTGATTTTGGGTGAAAATAGCCAATGAACTGAATTGTATTATGCTAATTGTTATATGATACTGTACATCATTTCTATGGTTGCTATCAATGGTATTGTAGTAAAAATCACTCAGATGAATGAAGAATGAACGCCGATGAAACCGAGCAAAGTGCAACAATGATAGAACCGGATGAGCGCAGTGATAATGGAATCAGAACTGGCTTCAGGATGCAACAATCCAACACCACACACCATCTCTCCTGCCCTGAAAGACTGTTATGACAGATGGAGCCCAAAGTCGTGGACTAAATGAACTCAGTGGACATTTTAGAGGGATAGCCCATAGACTAAGGGAATGATATCTCTGTAAATATATACAAAAAGACAGGAAAAGTGGTGGTGATTAATTGAAATGTGTTGGAAAATGTGAGACCTAGGCATGACGTAGATGGTATAAAATAAGGGGTGGATACTGTCCTGGTTTCAGCTGGGATAGAGTTAAGTTTCTTCCTAGTGCTGTGTTTTGGATTTAGTATGAGAAGGATGTTGATAACACACTGATGTTTTTAGTTGTTGCTAAGTTCCCTACTGTTCAAGGACATTCAGCTTCCATGCTCTGCCAAGTGCACGAGAGGCTGGGAGGGAGCATAGCCGGGACAGTTGTCCCAGCTGGCCAATGGGGTATTCCATACCATGTGACGTCATGCTCAGTAGATGAATGGTAGGTGTGTGCAGGAAGTAGCGATTGCTACTTAGTTATCGGTCAGCACGGGTGGTGAGCAATTGCATTGTGCATCACTCATTTTGTATATTCTATCACCATTATTATTTTTTTTTTCTCCCTTCCTTTTCTGTTCTATTAAACTGTCTTTATCTCAACCCACGAGTTTTCTCACTTTTACCCTTCCAATTCTCTCCCCGTCCCACTGGGGGCAGGGAGGGGCGTGAGCGAGCAGCTGTGTGGTGTTTGGCTGCCTGCCGGGTTAAACCATAACAATGGCTTATTAGATTATATTTCTTTAAAGAAATTCAAAGGTTCAAAATAAATCTAGCTCAAGTGGGAGCTGGTCAAGTTCAGTACCAAATTCAGCCTATAAGGTGGCATTTGTGAAAATCCTACAGCTCTTCTAAGAACATTAGTGTGTCCATAGTGAAAACAACAGAGGACTCATTTAGCCCAACATCCTGGAGTCTAAAATAAATGATTAGGGGAAGATGACAAGTAGGGCAAGGATGAAGTGACACTTTCTCTGGTCTTGCTTTCCTGTTCCAGGCATCAACTGCCTGGGGCTTCCTGAACTGGAAGCTTCATCCAGGACACTGTCTTTAATAACTACAGAAGGACCTTCGCTTTCTGAACTTTTCTTTGTACTTTCTGAGATCCATCAAATTCCTGTGAAAATAAAATTCACTTTTTAATTACACACTGTCTGAAAAAGGTACTTTTTTTTGATCAGTATAAAGCTACTGCCTGTTCATCTCCTGAGGTGCTCTTTAGATCTTGAGTCATGAAAAACAGCAAATAAAAGTTCCCTATTCATTTACTCTATATTTTTTATTATTTTAGGATATTCTTCCTTTTTTTTCTTTTTGTTTTTTTTTTTTTTTTTTCCCCTGCTGGTTTTCTTCATTTCCTAAATCAGCTTTTCTGCACACCCATTGGTTTACAATTACTGTGGATGATATTTTTCCCATGTTCTTTTAGAGGAGCATTTATAAAGCTAACTTTCAAAATCTGAGCAAGATGTTCTACAACAGGTATCTCCAGAGGCTGAACTTTTCTCTGATCTGAACTACCTTTCTCAAGATGGCTTCTTGTTGTCTTGAGACAGCATGACATAACAATCCACAAGTTTCTAAGTCACTATCCATCGTATTTGAGAAGTTGTGGTAGTCCGGTGAAGTTCCCACTGACTGGAAAAGGGGAAACATAACGCCCATTTTTAAAAAGGGAAAAAAGGAAGACCCGGGGAACTAGAGGCCAGTCAGTCTCACCTCTGTGCCTGGCAAGGTCATGGAACAGATCTTCCTGGAAGCTATACTAAGGCACATGGAGGATAGGGAGGTGACTCCAGACAGCCAGCATGGCTTCACCAAGGGCAAGTCCTGCCTGACCAACTTAGTGGCCTTCTAGGATAGAGTGACTATATCAGTGAATATAGGAAGAGCTACAGATGTCGTCTATCTGGACCTCTGTAAGGCCTTTGACACGGTCCCCCACAACATCCTTCTCTCTAAACTGGAGAGGTATGGATTTGATGGGTGGACTGTCCGGTGGGTGAGGAATTGGTTGGATGGTCACATCCAGAGGGTAGTGGTCAATGGCTCAATGTCCAGATGGAGATTGGTGACAGGTGACAGGGGTCCATATTGGGACCAGTACTGTTTAATATCTTCAACAATGGCATAGACAGCGGGATCGAGTGCACCCTCAGCAACTTTGCAGATCACACCAAGCTGAGTGGTGCGGTCAACACACCTGAAGGATGGGATGCCATCCAGAGGGACCTGGACAAGCTCAAGAAGTGGGCCCCTGTGAACCTCATGAAGTTCATCAAGACCAAGTGCAGGGTCCTGCATCTGGGTTGGGGCGACCCCTGGTGTCAATACAGGCTGGGGCATGAAGGGATTGAGAGCAGCCCTGCCAAGAAGGACTTGGGGGTACTGGCAGATGAAAAGCTAGACATGAGCTAACAATGTGCACTCGCAGCCCAGAAGGCCAACCGTATCCTGGGCTGCATCAAAAGAAATGTGGCCAGCAGGTCGAGGGAGGTGATTCTGCCCCTCTCCTCTGCTCTGGTGAGACCCCACCTGGAGTACTGCGTCCAGCTCTGGAGCCCTCAGCACAAGAAAGACATGGACCTGTTGGAGCGGGTCCAGAGGAGGGACATGAAAATGATCAGGGGGATGGAACGCCTCTCCTATGAAGAAAGGCTGAGAGTGTTGGGGTTATTCAGCCTGGAGAAGAGAAGGTTTCGGGGAGACCTTATTGCAGCCTATCAGTACTTAAAGGGGCCTTAGAACAAAAATGAGGATAGACTTTTTAGCAGGGCCTGTTGTGACAGGGCAAAGGGGAATGGTTTTAAACTAAAAGAGGGTAGATTTAGACTAGTTATAAGGAAGAAAATTTTTACAATGAGGGTGGTGAAACACTGGTATAGGTTGCCCAGAGAGGTGGTAGATGCCCCATCCCTGGAAACATTCAAGGTCAGGTTGGACAGGGCTCTGAGCAGCCTGATCTAGTTGAAGATGTCCCTGCGCATGGCACGGGGATTGGACTAGACGACCTTTAAAGGTCCCTTCCAACCTGAACTAATCTATGATTCTACGATTCTATAACAATCAGAGAAACTCAGAGGATCAGTTTCCCATCACTTTTCTGTCCCTGAAGAGTTTGGGCACCAGGTCTCTTTCCAGATCGCCATATACACTCTCAAGGTTGCAATTCTCTTTTTAAGGCTTTCTTCCGAGACTCAGCAATGCAGCTGTGCTGGAGCTTGCAGGTCCCACAGAATTTGCAGTTTCAGAGTTTTCCCCAGAGTCTTGTGGGTATCTTTGAGGACTTGAGGCTGTTAAAGAAAAAGATAAATGTTTCACAGAAATGAACTTTTAAAAACAAAGATAGCCATATATACTCCTTACATCATCAAGAAAAGCAATGATGGTCATGTTTCTCCTGAACTCATGTCCATCATCACTAATGCACACTTTTGACAGATATATCAAAGACTTCCATGAGGTAGGGATGGAGAATGTATTCCCTCAAATCTCCAGAATAGAACCCCTTTGATAAGTTTTGTCATAGCTGGTCAAGGCAAGGAGAAACACATGCTGTCAATATTGCTTAAGAAGAGTAGCCTGACTGACAGCATGACTACTGCAGGTGGCACTAGATGTAAGACTAATTATTCACAAGGTGAAATAAGAGCATAATAGCTTGAAAGAATATAATACAATCCTTAACAAATATATGTTTCAAAATCTAAAACGGTTTGTTCTGCAAATTGTGTGCCTTCTGGTTTCTGTGAAGCATCTTGTCCTCACGATCCTCTTACTTCTTATTAGCCTGGATTCAAAAATATTATGTTCTTGAACTTCCAGTGTAGGGTATCCTCTAACATGTTACTTCAAGCATTTTGAATTAACACACCCTCATTCATAGACACATATTAATTAATTATGTTGCGGGACCCAAAGGGCATCACAGATTCTAGAGAAGACCCAAGGCTGAGTGGTTTGTGTCCCATGAAACCAGTCTACTCTGGAAGGAGATAGCTAGCTCTGAAAAATGTGAATGTGAACCAGTCTGTGCCTTAGGGTCCAGGACTGGCCTCAACCTTATTTTATTTAGCAGTATAGACATAGTCTGCATGGTCTGGGTTAGGGACGTACACACAAGTGCATTCAAAGAGGAACAAATTTTCTGTAGTATTAGATGGCAATAGCCTCAAATGGCATCCTTTAGCCACTGTACAATGTTATGCCCTAGCACACTGTCAGAGGATATTACAATTTAAGGTGAATTTTTAAAGCATCAGAATGGAAAAAAAAACCACAAAAAAACTCACAAAATGCCTAAACATTCTCTTTGACATCTGTGTGTTTATATACTCTTTGTACAGCCTTAAACTGTTGGTGATAACAGACGTTCAAAAACAAAATTATACAAAGAGCACAGTACTATAAAAAGCATAGCAACTGCAAAAAATGATCCCTAAGGATTAGTTTAAATAATGATGCATTTGTGTTGCATAAGCAAATATAGTTGTCAAATATTTATGAACAGAGTAAATGAGCCCATCCAGAATCTTTGTTAAAACAAAATAACGTCAAGAACTCTTCCATATAGCACTCTGATTGTATGCATCTGTGAACCTACTGACATTCTGGATCAGAGCAGGAATCTATTCAACATGACGTTCTGACATGTCCAGTGCCAAATATTTCAGTGGAAGTTGCAATAGTTCCCTAGAGTGAAAAGTTATGGAATAAGCTGCTCATTAAAGAGGTTTCCTTTTGACTGTCATCATTTGGAAATCATAGCATGTTCTGAGGTATGAGGATTTCATAGATTCATCAATGTTGAGGCTGGAAAGCATTACTATAAATCATCTAGTTTGACCTTCTGCATGTTGCAGAGAATTTTTCTTCCTAATTTCTCTATCAGGCCAATAACTAAATTACCAGGTTTTTGTATTTTTGATTCTATTTAGTAGAAAGGGAAAATTTTCTTTATCTACATAAATGAGTTAACTGTTTTATTGGAGTTGAATATGATTTTTTTATTATTTTTAAAGAACAGTGATTGGTATGATTGAATAATTGTGTCATCATTATTTTAAATTACAATTTTAATATTGTCTTCTTAATATTCACTGAATGCTCCCCCTGAATGTTCCCCCTGAATGCACATTACAAACACAAATTTTCAAAAATGACTCATTGTTTTGCAAGCCTAGAAGGTATTTATTTAGGAAAATCTGTGCCATTTACATTTCTGCACAGAAAATTTCCAGAAGCTAATCCATCTCCCCAAAATTATTTTTAAAATGCCATATTCCTGCAGTCTGCAATACCATCTGTCAGAATGGAAGATTTCTTCCTGAAAGAAGGTGAAAACATCCCATATGGATCTAAGACTTGGGTCAGAAGTCTGAAAGGAAGGGCCGAAATGCAGAGTCTATTTCTGATAAAGCCTATGCTGAAAAATTGCTCTTCATTTGCTGACAGGATATACTCCGAAAACATTAGACAAAATGAAAATGCACATTAGACGAATTTATTTTGTTCACAGTCCACTTCTACCTGTAGTAAAATGTTAAAGGAAATAAGAGTTCAGTTCATCCCACAGCATATTAGGCCCCATATAGTGCCATACAAAGGAGTTAATATGATTTTTTTCTGGGGATTTGTTTCAGGACCAAATATTACCCTGTGGGAACCTATGAAGTGCATATTTAGCCACATTCTAGATTTAGTACTAGCCTGGAAGTGATTTAATGTACATGAAAAGGACTACAGAAAGGAAGAAGTGAACACTTTATTTCATAGTAGCTGTTTCTCTTGATGACCAAAGAGCAAAACACAAAGGGAGGATGGAAGAAAAGGAAGGAAAAAATAGCTAAAACATCTGAAAGGTTGATAAAAAGTTGCTGAAGGTTTTTCATAGCTTTTGCATTCAGAAGAAAGAAATTTGATGTTAACGAGTAAGGCAGACAGCAGTTGTCAAATTCCTAAGTACTTGAACCCCTTCCTTGGGTGCTAGATGGGAATGTAATTGCACAACTAAAGAGGATCTTCTACATAATTAATAGAAATAACACATTTGCAAAATATACCACTTTCTCCTTCTCTTTTTTTTTTTTTTTTTTGAAAGAAATAACTTATTCCCTGGAAAAAAGTCTGTCATTCTGGAGCATCTTTTTCACCATAATGTTAGCTCATCTTTTTGACAGTTTATTAAAGTTTCAAGAAGCAGTCATGCAGATTAGCCTAAATATCTTATTTTTCCTTACCATCAGATTTCTGTTAAAACAGAACAAATCATTACATTCATTCATCATCATTTGGCTGTGAGGTTCCAGGATGCCAAAAATAGTAAACACTTGTGGAATCTACAATAATTGAGAGCAACAGTAAATTACATTTTAAGTGCTCATCAAGGTAAGAACAAGGCACTTCATGACTCTTTGTACATCCTTGTTAGGAGGTTTGCCAAGCTAGAAGAATGCACAGGTTCATATAGAAGTTGCTAGCTCTAGCCTTCCTATGAGTGCGTTTGTGCTGTACAAACCCAGTGATTTTTGTAGAGATACCTAACCTACTTTAAAAAAAAAAAAAGAAAGAAAAAGTAGATTGCCTTCGATAGAGCATTGTGCTAAAACCTCTAATATATGCTACTCTTGTACGCCAGTTTGATAATTTAAAATGCAGTGTGGATACCTGCTTCGTTTCCTTTAGGGTTCAGGCAGGGTGAGGTGTTGCATTTAGCTGTAGTTTTCTACAAGGAAAGTTCCCTCTGTAAAGCGCAGCATCAATGTCTTAACATTGAATATTACCAATAAAGCAGCTGTTGCTTAGTTTGTCAACATATGCATATGCTATAAAGCTAGTAGAAACACCATCATAGAACAACTGTCTGCTTTAGAAGTTTCACTTTCTTCCCAGTTCTGCCCTTATGCGATGCAATTCAAGGAGCTGAAAAATTTTGCCTTTGGCACTAACAAGACACATTAGCAAGGTACAATTTTTGGATTATATTTTAGCTGGAACACCATCCCTTGGTCTTGCAAAATTCAGTTACCATTCTAGTTATAAAACCTGCTTGATTTCCTCTTCTCATAATAAAGATACCAACTTATCCACACAGTAAATGAATTATGTGTTGCTCCTTTGTGTATTCCACTGTAAGTTTTGCAAGTATTCCACTATGTCTGGAACTAGATAATTTTGGCCAGTGAAGTCCCAAGGGGTCAAAGATGCATCTTACCTGTCCATTTCTACAGTAGCCAAGATGGGAAGGGCTTGATCACTCATGCCCACTCTCCAGTTCTTTCTTTAGTGTCCATGGAACATAAAGAATGAAAGGGAGATATCCTCTTTCTAAAAATGCCTGTTCTTATAGAAAGAAGTATCCTTTTTTTATCTTCTGATTGCTCGTCTCTCTATGTATTCTGCTGCAGGTGGCTCCAAAGCAGTACAGCTGAGTGGGGCTACAAAGCAGATGGTAATAATTACTACAAGACTTTATAAAGGAGGCATCCAGGGAAAGCACATGCGTTAGAATACAATGATTTGTAAAAATGTCTATGGAACTCTGTGTTATGCTGAATGCAAATTGCATTTCTAAGCAGCACAGGTCCTTGTTGAGTGTGGTCATATATTATCAGGTGACTTAGATAAATCTTAGGAAAGCATAATAGATACAGAGATCCGCTTTGAGATACTCTGAGTGGAAATTGCTTCGCTTTTCATTCTCTCAGCAAAGGAGACAAACGGCTTTAGAAAAAAATTTGAAAGGTTTTGTCCTATACAGATAAAAATCCAAGGCCTCCTACATATCTTGTTTCTTCTCTTTGAAGCTGGCATGGTTTGGTAAATTATTAAGTTGGCTGAGTTCTGAAGCTATTGAAACTAGAAATATCAGACAGAAATGTTACCACAGTATATTTTTGGGAAAAAGAACCTGGTATTCTCTCTCTCTGGAACCTCCCACCATTTTTCCTATTGTCTTAAAAAA
This sequence comes from Calonectris borealis, assembly GCF_964195595.1. Taxonomy (NCBI): domain Eukaryota; kingdom Metazoa; phylum Chordata; class Aves; order Procellariiformes; family Procellariidae; genus Calonectris; species Calonectris borealis. The sequence goes on from NC_134312.1 coordinate 183,474,645, forward strand.
ATGATGGACAGCACACTGGGAGAAAAAACTGACAGAGAAAAAGGTAACCATGAGGCAGTGCTACAGGACATCTGAGATATAGTGCAGGATACTCATGTATTTAATTAAATCCACAGGTTTCTAAATGTCAACTTCATTCAGTAAGATCTATTAGTAGAAACCAGAGTGTATACTCAGAGCTCTGACTTAGCAAAGGCACCTTTGGTGTCCTGGAAAACACAGCTAAGTGAGAAAAAAATTAAATTCAGACATGCTAACCATCTACTTGATCTAATGAATACATCGTTGAGAGTGATGACTGAATGTAAAACAGAAATAGGTATGTTTAGTCATTTCAGATTTAGAATAAATTTTTATGTCTAATTTTTGTCTGAGTTTTGTTTTGGAGAGGAATTGGAAGGATCAGAAAGTTTCTGCTGTTAGTTATTCTCTCTTTTTTTATGTTGACAATGAGACTCTAATGCTGTTGTGCCCAGTTTACATGTATTGGTTTTTGAAAATAAAATCTATGACAAAGAAAAAAGGTTGTTATAAAGATGTAGAACAGCAGAAATAAACTCAGTAGCTGTTTATTTGTTATGATGGGAGACAAACTGTTACGATTTGTACAAACATTTCCCACAGAGGTATAGGAGGGGGAAGACAGATCCAAAGGCTGTCAACAGTCCTGTCAAACAGGATGTTACCTGATAGTGATTTTGGTGACAAATACCTAGAAAGTATATTACCACTTTGAGCCTTTTCATGCATCTGAGATGGATCCTAAGAGCACTGTGTCCCAGTGGGGCATCAGGAGCCACAGTGGCTGACAGGGCAGCACATCACCAAACATGGCCCATCTCACCACCCTCACCAAATACAAAACTTAGGGTGATCCCCAGACCATAACTATTACTTACCCATATAATACTTCTCTAACCTCAAGTCCCGGCTCTAGCTCAGAAGTTTTGCTGGACTCACTTTACCAACACTCACATTTCAGCCAGCTCCTCTTTGTAATGCACAGGGAATTTCACAGAACCACAGAAATGTTGGTTGGAGGGGACCTCAGGTGGCCATCTAGTCCAATCCACTCCTTGGTGCAGAGTTATCACCAATATTAGGTCAATCAGCCTTCATTTTGTCTAGCTAAGTCTTGAACACCTCCACGGACACGGGTTCCACAACCTCCTTGGACAACCTGGCCAAGTGCAGCACTACCCTCCTCCAGAATTTTTTCTTCATGTACAATTTTCTTTTCTCAAGCTACAACTTGTGGCCATTGCCCCTTGTTATATCACCTGGCACTACCAAGGAGACTTTGGCTGCATCACCTTTGCATCACCCTTCAAATAGATATAAGCAGAAGCCCTTCTTCTTCACTGAGCTGTATAATCTCAGTTTCCTCAGGTGCCATTCATGGTAAATATTCTGTGGCCCTGATCATCTTTGTAGCCCTCCATTGGATCCTCTCCAATTTCTTCTTATCTCTCTTAAACTGTGAAGTCCCAAACTGGATGCAGTATTTTACATACAACCTCACTGGTGCTAAGTAGAAGGGAAAAATAACGTCCCTTGATCTTGTGGCCAGAGTCTCGTAACATAGCTCAGTATATAGTTTGCCTTATTCAGGAAGAGAGAGCACTGTTGGCTTATCTCCAACCTGGTGTACACTATTACCCTAAAGCTCTTTTCCGCAGGGCTTTAACTCAGCTAGTCCCTTCCTAACCTGTGTTGATGCATGGAATCATTTCTCCCTAGGTCCAGAACTTTTCACTTTTTCTTATGGAACCTCAAGAACTTTCTTTTGGTCTAGTGCTAAAGTTTATTGCAGTCTCTTTCGGTAGAGTTGTGTCATTTGTCACGGCCACATTTACTCCTTCCAGTTTGTTTCATCTGCAAATGTTCTTAGTGCAGTTTGTGCTATCATCCAGGTCATTGAAGATGTTGAACGTCATGGGTCCCAGCATGGAAACGTACGGTACTGAACTTCTCACTGCTCTCCAGAGGGACATTTAACCATTGATCACTGTTGTGGCTGAATCCAGTTAATTTTCAACCCACATAACTAATCTACTTAACTGTTTTCCCAGCACATACTTCCTCAGCTGTGGGACAATGTCAAAAACCTCACTGAAGTCAAGGCAAATTCTATACATTACTTTCTCTTGTCATATACCCAGTCATTAAATTGCACAAAGACAACAGATTTGTTATGCACACTTTACTGTTGGAAAGTCCATGTTGAGTATTCCTGATTACCTTTCTTGTCTTTCACTTGCTTAGAAGTAGATTCCAAGATCATATGTTTCTTGATCTTCCCAGGGACTGAGGAGAGACTGACCAGCCAACAGTTTCTTTGATTCTCCTTTTTGCCTCTCCTAAACATTAATGTTTCATTTTTTTTTGCTTTGTTTTGTTTTGTTTTTTCCAGACAACATGATAGGCAGCAGCCTCACAAACACACAATCAACTCGTTCAGCATCTGTTAATAAAACTTAGCCTCATGATATGGAGTACACTTAATTTCTACAACCTTTTGTTCTAAAAATGAGAATCCCTTCTCCTTTCCAAACTTTGCTGGTACACACAGAGGTCAATTGAGTCCTTCAGCATTTTCAGTATTCATAGTCAGTCCATGACTAGCCTGTCTTCCATCTCCATCAGCTTCCGTTCATTTTCCCTAACATTTTCTTTGCAACTGGCATAACTATACAATCCCCACCTGTTTACCTTTGTCTTTCACCAGTCTTAGCTCCAGCTGGTCTTCTGTTTTCCTGATCTTGTCCCTAGGTGCCTAAGCAATTCTTCCATACTTCTTTTTTGTTGCTTTGTTGTTTTGTTGCCTATTTTGTTTTTTCCAGCTCTTGTGGACTCCTTTTGTTTGTTTAAGTTTGTTGGAGAGTTGCATGCTTAGCCAAGCAAGTAATTTGCCAAAATTACCAGTGTTCCTGCACAGCAGACTGAGGACAGACTTTTTAGTAGGGCCTGTAGCAATAGGACAAGGGGTAATGGTTTTAAACTAAAGGACGGTAGATTTAGACCAGATATAAGGAAGAAAATTTTTACAATGAGGGTGGTGAAACACTGGCACAGGTTGCCCAGAGAGGTGGTAGATGCCCCATCCCTGGCAACATTCAAGGTCAGGTTGGATGGGGTTGAATCTAGTTGAAGATGTCCCTGCTTATTGCTGGGGGGTTGAACTAGTCGACCTTTAAAGGTCCCTTCCAACCTAAACGATTTTATGATTCTATAATTCTATGATTAATTCCTGAGCTGTCTTTAAGCTCTCTTCAAAAATCAGCTAGCTCTCCTTGACTTCCTTCTCCTTCATGGCAGCTCCCCAAAGAGTTCCCAAGCAACATCCTGAGTAAGATGAAATATGCAGTTGTAAAGTCCAGAATCCAAAATTTGCTGCTTGCCTTCACACTTCACCTCCAGGTCCTTAACTTAATCACCTCAGAGACACTGCAACCCAAGCCGCCCTCTGAGACTGCCACCAGGTCTTCTCTGTTTATGAGTAGAGCACTACCCCGATCATCCCTACCAATACTTGCATTAGGAGATTGTTACCAGAGTAGTATAAGGACCTCCTGGACTTCCTAACTAATGTTGTGTTTCCCTCCCAGCAGATGCCCAACTCACTGAAATCCCCCATAAGGACAAGAATCTCTGAGTAGGGACATCTTCAACTAGATCAGGCTGCTCAGAGCCCTATCCAACCTGACCTTGAATGTTTCCAGGGATGGGGCATCTACCACCTCTCTGGGCAACCTATACCAGTGTTTCACCACCCTCATTGTAAAAATTTTCTTCCTTATAGCTAGTCTAAATCTACCCTCTTTTAGTTTAAAACCATTCCCCCTTGTCCTGTTGCAACAGGCCCTACAAAAAAGTTTGTCCTCATCTTTGTTCTAAGGCCCCTTTAAGTACTGATAGGCTGCAATAAGGTCTCCCCAAAACCTTCTCTTCTCCAGGCTGAACAACCCCAACACTCTCAGCCTTTCTTCATAGGAGAGGCGTTCCATCCCCCTGATCATTTTCATGTCCCTCCTCTGGACCCGCTCCAACAGGTCCATTTCTTTCTTGTGCTGAGGGCTCCAGAGCTGGACGCAGTACTCCAGGTGAGGTCTCACCAGAGCAGAGTGGAGAGGCAGAATCACCTCCCTCGACCTGCTGGCCACATTTCTTTTGATGCAGCCCAGGATACGGTTGGCCTTCTGGGCTGTGAGCGCACATTGCTGGCTCACGTCCAGCTTTTCATCCCCCAGTACCCCAAGTCCTTCTTGGCAGGGCTGCTCTCAATCCCTTCATGCCCCAGCCTGTATTGATACCAGGGGTTGCCCCAACCCAGATGCAGGACCTTGCCCTTGGCCTTGTTGAACCTCATGAGGCTCAACATCTAAGCTGTGAAGCTCTTGTGTTCATATATAGTTTATAAATTTTCAGTGTCTATCATCAAAGAAATTATAGTGCCTTAAAGTAAGTAAATCTGTATTTTATCTGCTTTGGGAATGGCAGGAAAGTTATAAGAATGTAATGTGTGAGAATAATTTACAAATTAAATTTGAATTAGTAACGTGGAAAAAGACAGAAAGTGTTCTGTTATGCGGAAGTACTGATTATAATCCAGCCTTTATATTTGGTTAATATAAGGGCATTCTAAATACTTATCTAGATTTTACAAGTATTTCTTCAATCTGCAAATATAAGCAGAAAACAATCGCAGGGAAATAAATAATGTCTAGATCCATTTCAATATTTCTGGACTCTCCAAAATGAGATTACAGAGGTACATGAAAATGGAAAACTTTTAATTAGCTAACTGTGTAGTAATATAGAATTACTCCTTTGTTATAAGTGAATACATCTAGGAAAAAGGTTTGGCTCAGAATGTAGTTTAGCTGAATCTGTGAAGCTCAGTTTTAAATCTTTTACTTTCCCATGATTCTTCTCCTTTTCTGTGTGTGTGTGTGTTATGCTAGACTCTTAAAATTTTAATTCCTGCATTCCATTAAAGATAGGCACCTTTTTCATGATGCCATTTTCCTTACTTGCTTAGAAATCCAGAAGGGAGCATATTCCCTATTATTATTTAAAACAACTTAAAAACCTTGGCTCCTATAGGGACTTCACTGTCACATTCATTTGTGTTCTACTGTGAGTGTCAGGTGCTAGTTTTGGTATGCAACATGAAATAGAAATCAAGCATAATCAAATGGCTTTTATACAGCTTTTTCGGTGCAACACAATTATAAATGATCTTGAATATTATACATGGAGAAGTCAATTCATTATCTTAAATCAAGACTAGTAGTTACAGTGATACACTACCTATTTATCTAAAATTCTATTAAAACAATATTCTTTCTGCCAGAAAATTTGACTTTGAAAAATCCGTAGTTTAAGCAACTGTCTGAATCATATAACAAGACTCAATTACACCAGGAGGTATTGACTGATATATTTGGTAATGTAATAAAGACGCCAACCCTGACAAAATTTGTTAGTTTGAAAATAGGGCAAAATGCCATTTTATTGCAAAGCTAATGAAAAATATTGCTTACGGAATGATGAGGCCCATCAAGTAGATTTATAGCATACGACGTTTGTAAGATCTCAAATATTGCAAGAAGATTGGAAGGCTTATGCAATGGGCAATATGACTATTGTCTCTGGAGTATAATGAACACAAGAAGAAGAAGAGGGGTGAGCTCTGACATTCAGACTTGCACCGTAGAGGGCTAGAAGCTTTCTGTGTAGTAAAACTCTTAAACAGAGCACAATGCTTCTTGAGCTTATGCAGGCATTGTCATGGCAGGACCACCACCTGGATGTTTTGCAAGCTCCACAATTCAAAGAGGTACTGCTTGGGGGGATTAAAGGCTGTGAGTCGGATTCAATGAATCCAAATCCCAGCAGAAGTTTGGCAGAGGACTGAGTCGGTTCCTGGGATGCCAGCATTAATGGCTGAGGGCCAGAAACTAATCTCAGATGCATGGCACGTGTCACCTCCTATCTCGATTAAGCCACGTCTGTGGCTTGCACACACAACGCATAACAGCAGATTTGCTAAGGCATATGCTGCTTCCAGTGCCATACATCTTAGTTTAAAATCTGGTCCGTAAGGCATGGCTATTTCTTTTCTTTTTTCTTCAGTTGTTTGCTGAAGAAAGAAAAACAAAAGAAAAGGAAAGTAAAAATTTGTTAACAGCACTCACCCTGTTTTACCCCTCTGGCTTCTTCTTCATCTCCTGTTTCCCTCCTTCCAAAGGATTCAATCTGTACCACACCAAAGACGTAAAGAAATTAAAGTAATAATAGAAGCAGCACAGGAAGATTATTTTCCTTCATTCATTCTTCAGTATATGTGAGACATGACAGGATTCTATAAACTCACAAGTATTTACTTTTTAAGCTAATTCTGCAGTGTTGTAAAACAACATGCAAACTGCAGGCTGGAGAGAAATAAGAGAGTCAGCATAGCAAAACTCGATTAGAAAGTTTGATTTGATTATCTGTTCCTTATTTGCATCACACTGCTGTTTCACTCAGAGCTACCTGACTGGAATATTTTCACTGCAATCTGAGCGTGGAAACCGAAGCTATCAGCAGAACACCAGGCTGCAGGAAGCACAGAGTTTTATGCTGGAACATTCCGGCACACTAATTGCTGCTTTGAAAATCATACTGCAAACATTTTCTTGCTTCATTTCATCTCTTGGTTTCGATGGAAAATGCCCAGAAATGATGTGGTTGAGCTTGAAGATGAGAAATGGGAGACTGAGGGGCTGAAAGGTACTGTACAAGTGGATTGATGCAGTGTCTTAATGTACTGGCCTTGAACTATGAGAACTTGAAGGTGAATTCAGCCAGATCAAGGAGAGTGAGAATCAATCAGTTTCTGATGGCTCTAAAAGTCACAATAAAAGGGAAGATGGTTGTGTATTTATTGTCTAAGAGCTACACAGAAGACCCTTTTGTGCAATAATAATTAAAAAGGCTCAAGTAGAGAGGTTAGCTTGAAAAACATGGAACAAAAACACATGACCTTTCTGTTCCTAGAAGAAAGCCTATTAGCTGAATGATTGATTTTGTGCTTAACTTTTTTCTTTTTTGTTGTTTTTTTTCCTCAGCATGTATTTTTCCTCTTGGTCTCATTCTCTACATTACATGAAACACCCCAAAGTATTTTTAGCCATTGGATACTTAGCTCAAATTGGGGAGGGGTAAGTGGGAGGCTAATTAAAAAGTCCTGTCGTATTGAATTTCACTTTCAATAAGCTACTTTTAGCCCTTCACATTCTAGCAGGACAGGCACCAGAAAATATACTGCTTTCAATTATTTTTTAAATAAAAGGAAGAATCTGTATAGATTATGTATCAATTTTTAAAACCGTATCCCTATTTCACTGATGCAGGACCACCAAAAATAAATAAGAAATTACAAGAAAATGACACCCCGCTGCTTCTGAAGTGTTGTAACAAAGAATGCTCTTCGCTGTCACTGGCCCTGACTTTGCATAAGCATCTCTCTTGCACAGTGGAATCATATATAATGTAGATGAGATTGGTAAGGCCAGAAATCTTAATTTATTTATTGTATAAGTGTAATGCCAGCCACCTCCTGTTTTCATTATACCAATCTAATGCCAGCCATTTCCTGTTTCCATTAGACCATTGTAATGCTAGGCTCCTACTGTTCTCATTAGTGCAGGACTGTGTAATGGCAACCACCTCATGTTTTCATTATAACAAAACTGTATGGTGCCAGCTGCCACTTTTCTACTTTACAGAATCGCATTTGAATGTAGTCCATACTCTTTCCAAGAGAATATATACAGAGATGTCAAGGACCTTAGAAGTCGAAGGCCCCTAAGAAAAGCTTGGGAAACACCCTTCCTGACTATTTCGTTGCTGGAAAATGGCAGAGAAATTATACAGAATATACAGAGAAGAGGTTAAGGCTGGGGTTAAACTATTGTGGAACATGGTTAAATTCTAGCAACTGCCTTTCTGATCCATAACCTATCTGGGCTTCCAGAAGAAGATAAAAAGGTGGTTGTAGTAGCTCAAGGTCTTGATTAGACTTCTAGGGAAATCCAAGTTAAATTCCTGGCTCCAGCACATATTGCAGACTGCAACCTATAAATTCTCAGTCTTATTACTCCAGCTGTGACTGGACTGGAGATGATAAGATTTTTTCTGTCCAAAACATTGGATTGTTTTGCTTTGTTTCACTTTGCTTTGCTTTGCTTCTGTACTATCTATGCAATACAAATTATATCATTACTTATCAGCAGTGCTTAAAAAGAAGCTGTGACTCCTTCTCTGGGGTCTTCAAATTCTATTGTAATGACATTAAATGGTACTAAGAACCGCCTGATGACACAAAAATCTTCCATTGAGAGATCTTAAAAACGTAGCTTCTTTGAAAGTTGGAAGGTTCTGTTACTAAGGTGCAGTTAAGTTGTGGTTACATTCCAAAGGATTATGGCTATTTTAGTTTTTGTAGTAGGTACCAGAATTAAAAAAAACCCTCAAATTCTAAAATGAATAAAAGTATAAGGTGTTGTGAAAATATTTTTACTAAAATGTTTTCTAGTTATTTATTAAAAAGTTTTCATTCAGATGCTCAGGTTTTTGCTGATATTGAACATTATAGATTTCAAAAAGAAAGCCAGTGTCATTGTTCTGTGGATGTCCTGTAATATCATTGCAAATAAATATCTGGTTTACGTAAGGGGACTGTGGGCTCAGGTCTATAATGAATGAATGAGTTGTGTTTTAGTCATGAGGCAGAGACACCACATTTACTGGTACACATACATCTGCTGTCTCGATCCCGAAGCCTCGGGAGCTTGAAGTGCTTGCTATCAGGACCAGAAAAAGCACCACAGTGAAGGCCCTTATTCTGTACCTGACCAAAATTATCAGTTCTCCACAGTGACATTGGTTTTAATTATTCATGTGATTCCAGCTTGTCATGTTTTATCTGTTGTATGTTTTAATGATTTATAGTTTCACTGTAGCTTGTGAGAGGATAAAAAAGCTCTGTGGACAGGTACCATGAAAATAAAATTTTACTGTTATTATAAATACTGGTACTTATATTCATTTCTCTGGAAGAAAACAGCTCTTCAAAAGTATTTTTGTTCCACTCTTCCATCTTCATGGAAAAGTTGTGGTTTCAAGAAAAGGAAAGTGTTCTTTGTCATTCTCAGATTGCTGTATTATTAACATTGCTGAATAGAGTAATTGACAGATGTGTATAAGTTTTGTTAAAATGATTAAAAGCTCTGCAAATCATAACCTGTCAGTGTTCCCAGGGAAACAAAGACCTTTCCATCTGTTAGGAGACTCTGTAAATGAATGTAATGAGTCACCTCTAAAATGACAGCTGTCATCCATAGGATTTGAGCCTTGAAGGAAGTGCAAAAATATAATGAAATACATATAAATGGTCGATCAAAAAATATCCTTAATTTGTTATTATTTTGATCACCTCACTGTGGGCAGGGTATAATAGCTTGTTATTTGTCTGTGATCTCTAGTGCCTGGATTACATCCAAGTCAATAGGAAGATAGTTATGTCTGGTGATGTTACAGTTTGATAAGGCATTATATGCCTGCATATATCTTTGCACATTCTCTGTCACAGTCTTCACAATGAATAAAATTTTACGAGGATAGTGGCATGTGATAGCACCACATTTGAAAATTACTTCTTCTGAGCTGTGGAAACTCAATAAAATGGAAACCGAGGGATGGTACTGAGGGAGTGGGGGGGTTGGTGCACTTTTGGTTCACCTGCAAAGATGGTACACCTGTACTCCCTTACCTTTCAACATTTAAGTTTTTTAGTAAAGGTAAGTGATTTGTCACTCCTTTGTTTGTACCATTGTTTCCCCTTTCTGATACATTATCTGAACTAAGGCAGGTGGAATCATAACATTTTCTGTGAAATAAAATGCAAATTCTGCTATGCAAATGGACCATTAAGAACTGAATTAGATTAAACAGTGGTGGTAAATTAGCAATTATACTGCTTTTTTTTTTTTTTTTTTGCTTTTTAAATAGCAAGATTCCATCACAAATAAAATCCAACTAGTCTGCAACACATGTTGTAGATGGTAATGCTAGTCACCACTAGAAGAGAAATCCTAGGGCTGCTGATGTGCTTTACTGAAACTAGTATACATTTTACCAACTGCTCTGATGCAGACTTTAAAGCTAAGAATGCTGAGCAAAGTGCTTTGAGTCGGCTGGTAACACAGTGTATTAATTACAGCTCATAATAACTTCCATTTTTACATAATTGTTGCATAGTTGTGCATGTTATGCCAAATAAAATCCTCAGTCTGGACTGGTGATTGTGATTAATATTTATGCTGCTGTTAAAAATGAGCATGCTTTTAGCTTCATTGATATTGAAGATTTTCTTGATTATTTATAAAATGAAACAAAAATAATAATTAAAGAAATCCCAACTGAGCAAACAGGTCGTTCTTCAAATACAATTCTAACTGATTTTTATGTGGCTGCAAAAATGCATTCTGTGCTAAGCAACACATGCATTGAACAAGGATTGGTCTTTCTCCAGACCACCCTTCAAGGCTTGGAAATGTGGACTAGCATTTTCTAGTATGCCTTACAAACACTCAGGATGAAGGAAATAAAGAAAGTGAATGAGGAGAGCTGGCATCCACTTACAAGAAGCCATGGGATTCAAGATTTGGCAGCAGCACCTGGTGGCTCCTCACAGTTGAGTGTTGTCATTGCTTATACAAACTTGAATTTCTTCCAGGCAAGAGGTGATGTGAACAGCACCTTAGACTAGAGGAATTACTGGTTATCAGCAGAGCTGTCGCAGGTTTACATTCTTGATCCCACAGTAAGCTTGGCAAATCTCCATGAAAGCTTTTTGAACAAGAGCGCTTGATTCAGATGTCCTCCAACTGACCCTACTTCTCCTACTGTTGCAGTAATACGGTGGTTCCCTGACATTTCACCTCTGCTAAAGGGGTAAGAAGTAGTAGGAACTGAGAGTCTGCCCAAAGCATTGTATTCACTTCCCTCCTCTATCTTGATTTCTGCCTCCAACCACAATTACTTTTGCAGTTGCAGTGGTTTTAAGTCTTAGCAGTCCAGAGAAGATTTTTACTAAGCACTGGAGAATGAATCCTTTCAAAAAGGTGATTTCTTTGGAAATTAAAGCACTGAATGTACTTACTAGCATTCTACAGGCTTTACCTGGGTTTCTAGATCTTCCATTCCTCTCTCCTATTTTAGGCCACTGGAACGGGTGTATTTAGAAAAGAATAGTAGTGTATTTATAGTCGTCAACAGCATTACTCAACTGAATTGTGGAGGAAAAAGTGTCCACGAACAGGGTTATATTTGCCATTTGTCCTGTTTGGTGTTTTTTTTTTTTTTTTTCTTTTGGGTTCTGGAGACTACTTTTCAAAGACTGTTACTTTTTCAAAAGGTAATTGTTCTTTTCCTTTTAAAGGATTGCTGTGTCTTACTCTGACATATACAAAAAGATTAAGTTAGCTAAACAAATCCGCTTTCTATCCACATTGCATCCCTAAATGAGTCAACTAAACAGACTCTGCTAAGGTAGCATTGGAGCGCTGAGTGGCAGAGAGTTGGTGTATACCAGGGAGCTTGGTTCGCTTACTTACGCTGGTGCATGGAAGTGCAAAAGGTTTTGTGGAAACATAATTACTGACCTCTGGAGTTTCTTCCAGAAGAAGATAGCACGAAAGAAGCCCAGAGTCTGGACAGCACTCTTTTTCTGGAGCTTTCCCCTACTACAGACTTTGAACTGAGGCAAAACCTCAATGTTTTTAAGAAGCTTATCTTGTGGTCAGTAATAAAGGCTTATTAACAATTGCTAATCTCTATTCTAAATCTCTTATAGCACAATGGTACGGTAACGTTATTAAAACAGTTTCAAATGTATTCTTTTCTGCTGTATTTACTATATTCATTTGGTATTGTACAAATCCTTATTAAATGACATTGCGGTGGCTTATATTAATTTTGTTCTCAATTTAGAATGAGACACGAGGGAATAGAAAATCATTCCTATAGCCAATATGGCTTTAAGCATAGAAACTCAAAGGGTATTCAGAGTAAATACAATTTCTCATCTGGTCCAAGACAGTCCCTAAACACATACTCATAATGAAATACATTGTTATGAACTATAATATAGTTAGAAGATATTAAATGCATTAGTTATTCAGAATATACATATCAGATGATTTTTTTCTCAGAATTTCAGTAAAAAAAATCTAAAAATAAATACTTTTTACTGAAGATGAAATAGATATATGTTTAGTTATCAAGGAAATATCCTGATTTAGAGCTGACTAATTTACTAAGTGTGACACTCCTCTTAACAGGATCTCCCACTGAACTCACAATAGTGAATGAAGAATTTGTTCATAAAAAGATAAGTGTTTTAACTGGAAAATAAAAATATTGTTTTAATACATTTTACAACTTTAATATGATCAAATTTAAACCAAAGAATTTTAAGAAATGAATGGAGGTCTTATCTAAAAATATTATGATTAATAATTTTTTAATTGTATGGTAGGAAGTGTGAAACAACTTTGAAGACAGATAAGGAATCTACTCTAAATTCTCTATATGAGATAAATATGCAAAGTAAAGTATTTTAAATGGACATATGAAAAGGGAGGAGTGGTGACTAATAAAAGGAGCACTTGCAGAAATCATTATAGCATGTAGCATCATAAAAGATACCTGTTGTAAAAGGTTTAAAAAAAATAGATTCATAGAATATTTTCCTAAAGACAGTAATAACAGAAATAGATAAATGTCATTTTGTGATGGTCAGACAGATATGGTGTTTCCATTTTAAAGTTGATGCCAGCACAGTAATCCATTTTTTATCACTTTCAAATCAAACCACCGAAAAGAGTTCTGTATATGATTGCCCCTAAAATGATGGAAAATTTGCAGTTATTAAAAAATGTAATTGCAAATTTGTTAAGGAGTATTTCTTCTTGCAAACATATTAGAAATATGTTTTCTGTACTGCACTAGCAATCAACTGGTTTCCCGATGCAACTTCAATGTTGGTTTTGGGTTGGAAAAAATTGAGGATAACTGATTGACTGATCCCCTAGTTCTCTGGCAGCAGTTCAGTAAGTGCACTTTAATAAGATTTCCATAGAGTTAGTGTTCAAGGCACTAAATACTATATGTTTTCAGAAATGGAATTTTAATTATTCCATTTCTCAGCAGGTCAAAATCTAAATCTGTTGTCCAATAATGTTTCAAGCCATGTCTATACTCTTGCTTCTTACCGAGATAAATGGAAGAATGTTTATAAACATTTTGGAGTCTTGTCCAAATAAAAGGTATTATGTCTAGCCCAAAGAACCTAAAGGAGGGAACCTGTCAGAACACTATTTTCATTTTTAAAGCTAACAAAAGGCCCACAATTTACCCAGCATATATTTAGGGGGAGGGAAAAAAAAACCACCAAACTTAAAAAAAAATATTAAAAACGAATTGGTGTCCCAATCAGAGAAAAATGTTTCCCCAAAACTTGAACTAAATGTTTTTGTGAGCCAGGCATTATCGGGAACAATCAGCAATAAATAAACCAAGATACTGTGCTCTCTTCCCTGAATCATAACATATGCATTATGAAATACATATCTCAGAAAATTCTTAGATGGCTCATTAATTCCCTGTTTCATTTCTGCATGCACTACTGATACTAAGGTGACCTTTCACAAATCAAGCTATACACACAGCAAAGAGACGTCCCTTCTTTCTACTGGAGAAATTTCATTTTTAGGGAAACATTACTAACTGAAGAAATAAGCTTTCAGCTGCTTTCATGTCTTAGACTCAATAAAGGATAAGGATAGGGTATTTATCCCATGAGTGAACACCCTGAAGCAGTTATACGTGGTTGGCTTAAAGGAGATCTAAGAATCTCTGTTTGACAGACTGGCCACTTTCCAAATGAGAAATCAATGACTCTGTATTCTGGGTAAAGAAAAGCCAGGATGGTTTATGACTTGTTCTACATATACTGTGGATCCAGCCAAGCTCTGAATTACACACAGTTGAAGACAGCAAGACAGCAACATCCCATGTCCAATGAGGCCTTCAGCAGCATAAGGTGCATTCTGGCAGGACTCTGCACAGACAGTGGCTTGCTAGGTTTTGGAATTCAGCCTGTAGAAAGATAAATATATGTAGCAGGAAAAGGGGAAGAAAACAATGGGGGTTTTCTGTGCCTAGGATAGCCAGCTAATTAGATGCAGGCTGGTTTTGTTTCTGGCAAAGAGACTTGCAGAAAACATGCAATGGGTAAAAGGTAATTCTGCCTGCAGGACTAGCACATATCTTCATAATACCTGTAGTATTCTGAACAAACTAAAATTCTTTTTAGCTGTGAAAAGCAATGCCTATTTACTTAATCATTGGTAAAAAACCCCAAACAAACAAACAAAAAAAACCCAAACCAAACCCCCCAAAAACCCAAAAAAAGCTGGTGTGGAGGCTTTTTACTATTTGGCATATCATTGCTACAATCACACAGGAGCAGACAGAAAGGGCCACATACGCTGAGGGATTGATCATGATGCTCAAACAGAACAAAAAACAAACAAAAAAAAGAGATTAACGAAAGTGTTAAATTATAACAACAAACTCAAACAACCAGACATAGAACTTTTAGTCATATTTTTCCCAGCATTTTGTCACGTTGTTTACAGCAACATGAATAAAATTATTTATCGCTATTACTCAGGCTCTTAAGAAAGACATGTTAAAAAAAAAAAAAAAACACAAAAAAAACCCCCAACCCTTTACATTCTTCAGATTTTTTTCTCCACTTGCATACTCAAGCAGTGTTTTGATCTTTCATGTTCAGCTGACAGTCTTTGAGAACTTATACCCTCCTTTATAATGCTTTTGGTGAACTCACACCAATGTACTAAACCAAACTATCCTTTATTCAGCTCCGTGTTTCTATGAGCAAATAACAGCCTGTAGGGATTCAGCACATCAACTGCTTAAAAGATAAACCTACCCAGCTTGATGAAAACTCTTCACCACCTTCCTGTTGAGAGAAAACGGTTACACATTTCTAATAAATGAAGCAGGAACTGTCATTTTTTTGGCAAACTGATAACTAGCTGTAACAGCCGCATTGCCACAAGTTGCTTTTCCAAAGTAATTACCATCAGGCTCCCTGTGGTATGCAGTGTTTAACACATTTCTTCTGTGTTAATGAATGCAAAAGCAGGCAACACCACTATTAGTAATTGCTTTTTATTCGTAGTCCTCATTTTCCAGATAGGTCACATTAAACACAGCCATTAAACAATAGCGGTTGAGATAATCCATACAATGTATGCTGCTTTTGTTTGTTTTTTGTGTCATTCACCGGTCATTGGTGCAACTTTGAGCCATATGGGGAGACAGGGGCTGATAAATGTGAATGCCAACCTGTATCACAACTGGGCCAGAGAAGTCAAAACCTTATTCAGGTTTCATTCAATTACACTTCAAATCAACAAATCTTGATAGCCAAAACTCCCATTTGAATTAATGCAATAATAATCACTGCCTGATGTCAAAAGAAAGTAATCAAACAATAATGAGTGGGCATATATTCTGCTAGGCTTCAGACTCCTTCTTGACCTCAGTGATTTCCCTTCCATTGGACAGCAAGCAGCTTGAAAGTTTGTTTGAATGATGCATCTTGCTCCACTGTGAGCAGTGTTTGACTTCTAAGGGTAACTTGGACTGGGAAACCTATACTCTCAAGTGGCAAATCACAGTTCAGGAGAATTTCTTTCCTGGTAAATGTGCCAAGAAAAAAACAGAAAAAAGGGTAGATTTTGAGTCCTGATTTGATTGGCCAATTGTTTAAAGAACTCCCAGTTGCTGGCTTTCATTAATAAAAAAAAGATATAGAATGCCTTATTCGCTATTCACAGTGTACAATATAATTTTATTACTTAACTTGCCTTCCTTAACTCCGCCATTCTCTTTATAATCATGTGGCAGATACTTATTTCAGTCTTATAAAATATGTATGTAAGGAATGAGAGAAATAACTCATCAACTTTATCTTTCATTGTTGCCTCTTTCTCCAGTGGTGATAGTAGAGATACCATGGAGAAAAAATTCTTTTTTAATTCTTTTGTGTATAGTACTTCCTTCACACACAATCATGTTAATTTTGACTGAACCAGCAAAACGCACATTGTATAATCTCTGCTGGTTTATTGGTTCGTTATGTATCCACTCTAAATTGTGAAACAGATTTTTTAACCTGGGATATCCTTAAGCAGTATGCCAGAGATCTACAACACAAGGCAGTTGTCAGCCAAATTAAATAAAAGCAAGATTTCCTAAACTCTTCTATAAAGCTGTGAGTCATGAATTCTGAATTACCTCAGAGTGGTAAATAAATAATCACTACTAAATACAGATAATGTGTTAAACAGCTAAAGCTAGTAAATCACTAGTGACAGAGAGCCTTAAGGTAAATTCCTCTTACATTGGCACAGCCCTTTCTCAGAATGTTGTGGTTTTATGTTTTCAGAAACATACAATGAATTGTACAATTGGTTACTCAGTGTTAAAATCATTTATAAAATACACAAATCTCCATCACTTGACTGCGTTTACATACTGGCTTAGATTTTGCTGAATAATGGATCTCACCGGCAGAGCTAAAGACTTGGTGCACAGACACTGAAGTGATGGGCACCACGGAAATACGTATAAGAGACTGATCAAACAATAAGAAATCCTCTCCACTATGGAATTTCAAGCTATCAAGCTATCAAGCAAAACCAATCTCGGGTCTCCTGGCCAAAAAAAAAAATATATAACACAGACAACACCACATTTTAGATACATAAATTGTCCAAAACATGGAGAGTAGCTTGATAAAACATGTACAAGATCCTTTTTTTTTGCATGTAATTGTAGACTTTTTTAACAGGAGGAGCTAAAAACAAACTGTCAGAATGGTTATCTCCCAAAGACAATTCATTGTAGGACTGACTAGCTAAAATCACCATTTAATAGCAATCCCAACATCAAAACAGACTGTTGGGTCAACTTTCTTTCTTGAACTGATGAAAACTATAGCTTTGTGGGATTTGAGAGTGCCAACCTCTTTTGTATATGTTTGTATAGTTTAGATTAAATTTAATAAACCCAATACGCCATTTTTAAACATTGCGCCACAGTGGTATTTCCCACAGAGTATCTGAAGTATATATAAGGGACAAATTCTGAGCTAAACATTTTATTCTTCTGCTTCTTCTTCTGTGCAAGTTCATTTTGAATGTGCATTGGTTTTTAACTTTCATCCGAAGGCAATTTAGAATTTTTCAAGTGCAATAAAAACACCCCTAGAAAAAATAATAAAAAGCAGAAACTATATTCCAAGTTATTCTGCAAATACTTTTCAGAACAAATGAAAACCAAACTAAAAACACACCCCAAAATAAGCAGTGTATATCTAGAACTGCAGTAAGCAATTGCACATTCTAAGGAATCAGATAAAATACTGCCCAGACCACATTGGCACTGACATGTTTTTCAGCTCTATGAACTTAATAGCAAAACTTTGAAAATGGTGGCATCTCTTAAGAAGTCAATAAAATATCCTACATTAAACAGGCTGGCTGCATGTGTTTGGAAAAAAAACCCAAGGAGGTTCCAGTTGTTGGTTCGAGTGTAATTTTTGTTATTAAACATGGATTTGCAATAGAAGCTTCTACAAGGACTTGCACATAACCATGACTGATGGATGTATTTGTAGGCCGTTCAGTTAGCTCCATCAGCTCACTCAAACACATTTTGAACAGATTATGTACTGCAGTACTTTGTAGACCATACATTAAACAAGAGACTTTGCTCTGAGGCGCTGCTTCCCACAATCCATGGGGAAAAGGAAGCAGGAAAAAACAAAACTCATAGAGTTCGACAGCTACCGAGGCAACACTTGCCATTTACAATATAAGCCCAAATATTTTTGCAACACAACTATATATTAATTTAATAAAATACACAATATAGCTCTTATACACTCAACAATTTGGCTCATATGCACTGAATCTGCAATAAATCAATAAAAATATGTCATTTGATGTAAACACACTGAATCTTCTTACATTTGCACATTTAAATGATCATGTGATTTTTGTGGATATCTAAGACATTTTCACTTTCCTGAGCTATTTTAGTGTCCACAAATGAATAAAAAAGTGTTAATAATGTTAATTTCTTTTGTGTATTACCCTTAAAGGTAACTAATTTTTTTCAAACTTTATTTTACTTCAGTGTTTTTAAAACTTACTGCTAACTATTTATAGTTTTGTTGGACACTAAAATGCTAAATAGATATTAAAATCTTTTTTTTCTTTTTTATCAAGTGAATCAGCTTATGTGTGTGCAGGACAAGATGGACTATATCATTTTACATTTAACCTTAATATGATATGAAGTGTTTTACTAATGATCAGAATATGTTTTGTTGAATAATGATCTGGAATGGATTTTTTTGTTTTCTTGTTCTTTTTTTTTTTTCATATTTGTGGCAGATAACTTTGTACATAAATTTTTACCACAAATGAATGTTAATGTTTGGTGTCGCTTGGACTACTACAAGAACTCTTTTTAGGACTTTCAGTAGAAGCCTGTGGTGACTGCTGGAAATCCACCACAGATCAGAATTATTCAACCCTGTTTTTCTTGGGGTTTATACGTAAACAGTAAAGTCAACATCAGCTATTGAGGACAGTCTTAAAGTATCAGACGTATTTCCATTCCACCTTTCTCACACCTTCCTATCAGATTGTCAAAATGGCACCGTCTTTCCTTCTTTCGTTTTGTTCTTAGTGTACTTGACTCTGTCCTAATGAAAGTTTGGTCAAAATGAAACCAGTGTTATCTGTCAAAAAGAAAGAGCAGTGAAAAGAACATACTTGTGGGCACTTCAGATGTTCACTAAAAGCCTTAAAGCAGCATTGGTCTTCCTTCATTCCTGTAAATCTGTTACAACCGGGGGATTTATTTATTTATTTACTTTTAATCAGCAGAAGAGGAATGTAACTGCCATCCTGTCCTTATTTTCCCCCTCACTTTCTGATGGCTACAGGGTCGCTTCCTCGACAGTCCTGCAAGAGCTTGTCTATTTCTCTCACAACTTCCTCGGCATCCACCGACTCCCTGCCTAGATCCCGGGCTGAACGGTCTAACTGCTCCAGAACAGAGTCCATCTCACTCGAGTCTCGGCTCACTCG
This sequence comes from Calonectris borealis, assembly GCF_964195595.1. Classification (NCBI taxonomy): domain Eukaryota; kingdom Metazoa; phylum Chordata; class Aves; order Procellariiformes; family Procellariidae; genus Calonectris; species Calonectris borealis. The sequence goes on from NC_134312.1 coordinate 183,493,955, forward strand.
GGAATGCACATCTGCAAAGGCCCTAGCCATCTGATCTGATGCAATGAAGGGAGCGTCTTTTGACTGTTTACTAGGCGATAGATACTGACTGTCAGTTGACAAGTACTGGCTGCTTGGTTCAGCCAAGGCTCCTGATTTCACTTCACAACCATCCAGTGGTCCTTTTGTTGAGGTGCAAGGCTCAATGCATGTCTTGGTTGGGCTGCTCGATGCTGAGGGAACCTCCTGAAGCAGAGGACTCAGGGCACGTTTGGCTTTTAAGTAAGGTTTAACATTGGCAATGAGAATAGTGTGCTCTCTCTTGTCTTTCCCAAATGTACAAAAAGTCTTTTTCCCGGTGGGATTCACAGTTTCGTATGTCTCAGTCTCAACATTAGCTTCAACTGTGGGTACAAAGAGATTTGTGCGATAATCTGCATTCTCAGCCTGACTGGCTGCAGGGAACTGTGGCATCCAACACCTGTCAGAATGACCAAGCACTCTGCATTCATCTGTGCAGTTAACACATTCTTCTTGCTCTGTAAAACAAAGGAGAAACAGAAAAAACTCTAATTACAAGTGAATTTCTTCAAACTAATGGATAGGCTATGATCAACACGTGATGGGCTTACTTGACATCTGGTTTCTTAATTATGGAGAAAAAGAAGAAGCTATAATTAAAATATTTCAGAAGGACTGCATAAACCTGTTAGTTGAGACAATAGATTTATTTAACTCCGTTCTCTATGTATTAAAGCATTCACACAGCCCAATGGAAGTATAAAGGAGCCATTAGAGAATCATTCTCAGTGGAATTGAGCTTCATCTGTAAAATAATCTGCTGTAGAAATCTGTTAGGCTTTGTTCTGTAAAACTCATCCTAGAAAAGAGTGAACAGTACTTACGGAACTCAAAAGGCATTATCAGGATTAATTTTTCAAATCAAATAACTAAGCAATGGCTGCCTTTCTGGAAATACAAACACTTCATAAAAATCAGCAAGTTGGCTTTTCATTTTTGTCACCTCCATTTCATTTATAATTGTTATGTTGTGTGACAGTCACAAAATAAAAAGGTTTTCTTAAAAAGCCTACTTTTCCTGCTGAGAACAGAGAACTAGAATTTTCCATCAGTATGCATTAAATATAAGCTTGTCAAAAAGCGCATATTGCAGTTTTATTAGACATGAGTATGGATCATGTAATCAGTTTTCCCCTTCTTTGTTTTGGTGCGGGTAAGTGAAAATGGATTTGCTCAATACATACAATTTGGAAGAATGACAAACCGTGACACACTATTTGAACTGCTAATGTTTTCAGATAGGATTTCTATATTTTTATTTCTTTCAAAGAATATAGTTAAATAAGATTTTTTTATTCACTACATTTTTATAACATAAATTTTGATACTTCCTATTCTACAATTCAAAGACATAAAGAAAACTTTCTGCTTTAGAAACCTTAGCTTGTCTGTCATTTTACGCTAAAAGAATTTGTTTGGGGCACTATTTACCATTTTATAATTGTACACATGAATCTAACCCAATGTCAGGGATAAGGAAACTTCCAGAAATACCCCTTAAATCTGTTTTTTAGAAAAACACAACTCTGATCCAAGTTGTTTTCTTTTTCTTCTTCTTCCCAGTACGCTCTAGTCAATACTGATAGAATAAATCTTTTTGTCATCTCTAGATTTCAATCAGCTATACACTAGTCTTTAACTACTAAGCATTTTCTTCCACAAAATGGGCAGATGGGTTCAAATATTCATTTTATTTGAGGAATTTAGTATTTACAAAATGCTTGGAATTCCAGTTAGACAAAAACCTATGAGTATACCTTTAAACGTAAGGATGAAACACACACAGAGACATGCACAACAGGTCTTCAGAAAAGCAGAAGAAACTTGTTGACCCAGAGATAGCGAAAATTTAAGTGATCGTCATCTTTCTAAATTAGAAAATAAATTCTTATTTACCATGATTCATGGACAGTTGCACTGCAGAAACCTGATACAGAAGAAACACCAAAGGTCATCTATGAGAATCCAATAGTGTAAACAGCTTTGACTGTTCACATTTCTAGGAAGACATGAATAAATGTGACTTAAATTTAAATAAAATTGTGTTATGTCACAATGATCAGTTAAATTGGGGTGAGATAGTTTACTCAGAACTGATACTTGTTAATGATACAGTTCTGTGAAAAAGTGTCATTTTGTATACATGTTCCCTTCCTTGAAGAGTTTAAAATCTAAAACTGGTGTAAGCCCTAAAAAAATATCAAAAGCAAGAGAGAATGAGGTACAGGGAGAGAACACAGAGTGATTTTTGAGGAAAAGAATGTAACAGAAAGGCTTTAAATATAAAACTAATAGATGTGAGTCAGCCTCTCCTGTGTGGGGATCATGGAACAGATCTTCCTGGAAGATATATCGAAATATATGGAAGACAGGGAGGGGATTAAAGGCAGACAAGATGGCTTCAACAAGGACAGATTGTGTCTGACTAACGCAGTGGCCTTCTATGATGAAGTGACTGCATTAGTGGACAAGGGAAGAGCTATGGATGTCATCTACCTAAACTTTTGTAAGGCCTTTGATATGGTCCCCCACAATATTCTTGCTGCTAAATTGGAAAGACACAGGTTTGATGGATAGACTGTTAGATGGATAAGGAATTGGCTGGATGGCCACATGCAAAGAGTTGCAGTCAATGGCTCAGTGTCCAAGTGGAAACCAGTAACAAGTAGTGCCCCTCAAGGGTCCACACTGGGACTAACATTATTTAATATCTGCATCAATGACACAGACAGTGGGATTGAGTGCACCCTCAGCAAGTTTGCAAATCACACCAAGCTGAGTGGTGCAGTTGATTCGTTAGAGGCAAGGGATGCCATCCAGAGGGGCCTTGACAAGCTTGAGGAGTGAGCCCATGTGAACCTCATGAAGTTCAACAAGGCCAAGCGCAAGGTCTTGCACCTGGGTCAGGGAAATCACCAGCATCAGTACAGACTGGGGGATGAATGGATTGAGAGCAGCCCAGTGGAGAAGGACTTGGGGGTACTGGTGGATGAAAAATTGGATATGAGCTGGCCATGTGTGCTCGCAACCCAGAAAGCCAATTGTATCCTGGGCTGCATAAACTGGAAGAGGGTAGATTTAGACTGTACATGAGGAAGAAACTCTTTAATATGAGGGTGGTGAGACACTGGAACAGGTTTCCCAGAGAAGCTGTGGATGCCCCATCATGAAAGATTTCAAAGACAGGTTGGATGGGGCTTTGAGCAGCCTGATCTAGTGAAAGATATTCCTACTCATGGCAGGAGGGTTGGACTAGATGATCTTTCAAGGTCCCTTCCAACCCAAACCATTCTATGATTCTATGACCTCCAAGGAAAAGTAAGCTGCACACTGGTTTTAGTGTACAATAAAAATTAGAATTATCATAACGAAAAGCAAGAGTAAACCCCCAGCCCTGGACTGTAACACAGTGACAGAACTGAGAAGAGTTTAAGGAAGAGATTTAAGTTTGTGGTGTTTGATTTTATTTCATTTGAATGAGATGGCATTGGTATGCATAACCATAGAGCCAACATATGTGGTGACAATTGCCTAATGAAAAGGGAGCCATACAAGTAAAGAACATTGCTATACACCTCATTCCATTAGTTCACCTCCACTAAAGTTCTCTGTATCTAGTTTTTGAGTGCTTCTACAGCATCAAACAGCTGCTGACTAGAACAACCAAGTGAAACTGATACTGTCTCTCTCTCTCTCACAAGAAGGAAAACATAAAACTCCACAAAACAAACCAAATCAAAATATTTTGAAAGGCACATGGGGCAAGAGCATTGGAGAGGAAGGTTCCAAGCTTTAGCATGGGATGGGCAATAGTTAATACTAGCCAGCTTTGATTACGTTTTATCACAGAAAACCAACAGAAATAAACAAACAAAAAAAAATGGCCAAGCCCAACTCTTTCACTGTTAATTATAGAACTTTAGATTTTGCAATTGCTTACTATTAATTAATTTTCTTCTTTTTCTCTTCCTCCTGATCCTACAGAGTAGATTTGTGGCACGCTTGGCCTCTAGCTTTAAAAGTAAAGCTTTAAAAGAACCTATATAGTAAGGAGAAATAATAGGTGTTTTGCTTAGGACTTTTTCTAACCATATCTAAAATTAATTGTCTCTTATATGGAATTCATGACAATGCTGAGTAGAAGTTTTCCGGCACTTTTAAAGGTTTCCCTAAACAATTAATCAGCTTTCCAACTAACTGATTTACTTTGTAAACTTAATTATCCTTTGTATGAATTTTTGTAAATAATTTTGATCCTTTTTTTACAAAAGATGAAAATAAAAACATGCTGCATGTGAGCTACCATAAAATGCTCAGAACTGCACAATCAATGGATCAACACTTCTTTCTGCTGTTCTCTCTCTTTTCAATTATTCCATCAAAGCAGGACCCCTCTTTGTTCCTTCCTTTCTCACAGAAAAAAAGTAACACTCCCTGTAAAACTTTCTAACATATTTAATATGTCAAGAGCTCATAGTGTACTGGGAGACCATCAGTGAACAAAACTGTGAAGATTTCAATATATTACAGCCTATTTCATTAAACCACAAAAAGACCATCTGTATAAGGGAAACTCTTCCTGCCTTTCAGGTAGTAGTTCTGTGTCATATTATCTTAAAATACATTAAATAAATGTTCATATATTTATATACAATTATCTGCTATATACATTGACAACATATATATGTGAATATGAAATATACAACTAAGAAATTCTATTTCGACATTGTCTCTTATTCTAAAACTTGACTGAACTGTATTTGTTTAAAAAAAAAATAGTAAAATTATTCCCTGAACTGAGATTGAAGTGAACAAACTTTAGATGAAAGTTAAGATCAAACTTCTCAACAACTGAACATAAGTTAACTACACTAGCTATTCAGTACTGTGCCAAAAACTATGTTTTGAGATTTTCAAGACTGATTAGGTTAATTTTGTTTTAACTAAGTTATGTTCTGAGATTTTAAATTCTTAGCTTTTATGCATGCGCATACACATACAGTGGGTATGAGGATAACTCTTACACAGTATTTACATTATTCATTACTGCCAATAAAAATACAAAGTTTGCTGGCAATCTCTAAGTAAAAGATATATATATCATATACCATATATATGTTATATATATTGCATGCCATATCTTCCTTCCCCTTCTCATTTCCTGCATTTGCTAAAGCAGTTTTTATACTTGCATTCATACTCACAGTATCGACTAACTTTCCATTTCTGCTCCCTGGGCATCCTAGCAGTGACTGAATTAAATATGAAGCCCAGGAAGAAGAAGAAACAAATACTGAATGACCTTGAAGTGAAAACCACCTGCATTGCATGAGCTTTGGTGCTCTAGTCTTGAAAATCTGTGTCTTTTCACTTCACTCTTTTATGTCACATCATAGGAAACGGATTTTGAGTATTGATTATCATACATTATAAGCTGCTCGTCTCACCATTAGCCTGTAATTTTGACTGCTACAGCTAGCAGACAGCGAAGAAAATCGAACAGGCACTTTTGTACTAGCAGCAGAAACTATAAACATGAAGTGAACTATCACCACCAAGGGCCAAATTAGTATATATGAGAAAATAGAATCAATTTAAAGGTAAATATATAAATATATATATGTAAAATAGGTCATACACTGTGCTGTACAGCAAGATAGTGATAGAGTGTAGAGTGATATGCACCACCGGTCTTTATCTCTATACTTCATACTGTTGAAAATAAACCCCTAACAGTGCAAGTGTGTACAATAAACAGGAACAGCCTAGAGGTTTTCCTAACTCTCTGGAGTTTTAAGGGTAAACAGTCAGAAGTGCGTTATGCACTTAGGGGAGAACATACACTAAAATAGAACTGCTAAATTATCAGCCATAGAAAGAAAAGGAAACAAGCTATCTGGGAACAACAGTCACCTAGATAGGAAATGTATACTGGATAGAAATTTAAGATAGTGTAGAATGAAAGTTATGTTGGCAACATATAAAATTCAAGGCAAGGTATGTGTTTTGATGCAACATTAGATATATCTTACATATTTTATTCAATATCACCAGAGGAGCTATATTTAATATCTGCCTCCTATGTCAAGCTTAAAGTAAAAGATACTTTTATTGTACTATCTCTAATTTCGTACACTTTCCTCATAAATATTGTGAACAGAATTAAATATGGGTACTGATTTCACCCTAAATATATTGCACTGTAAAGTTAATTAATTAATGCTTTAGATAGCTGGCTCCTTTCAATGGCTAAAACTGAGATATCTTAGTTTGACTCACTAATTATATGACATTTGCATAATGATAACAAAGAAGAAACTCAATAATTTTTTTTTTTAAACAGTCACTCAATGTAGCCAAACTGAGTTAATAAATACAATATTTTTTCTAATTTAATTGGACCCTAATTATTTAAATTATACATACACACACAAAGCAGAAAAGCAAATGAAAAATAAACAATACATGTACATAAAACATCAGCATACAAACATTTTCAATTAATATTTAATGTATTATTTTTATAAGATGAAGAACATTATACTCTGTATCAAAGTACTGCATATAATGTAATAGTAAATGTCCAGGCTTGTATAGAGGGGAAATCAGACTTTAAATATACGTATATGCACATATACGTATATGCTTTTTTATATATGTATATATGTATGTAAATATATGTATATACATATATATTTAAAATCTGATTTCTTCTGTACACAAGCCTGGACATATATCTAGACCTAGACCTAGACTTATACAATCGTATTCCTCCCAAAAGCTGAAAATGATGTTATCAAATTGTATCTGAAGTTAAACAAGTCAGAGAGAGTTCGGATCATTATAATTTATAAGATATGACCTGGTAAATGGTCATTCAAGTGCATTCTTTTCTAAGAACTTTTTACTCACAAAATATAAACAACTGTAGCTTTGTATTACCATATGCTCATCGATGAAGGCTAAATAAGTATATGGCTAGATAAGTACATGAATAACATTGAATATTTTAAAATGTCAGTAACTTTTGTTATTTTTTATTGTCCTAGGAGATGCTAGCTTATCTTTCCGATATCTTACTTATTTACCCTTTTTTTCTCTTTCAACAAGTGACGCCTAGTTTTTACTACCACATAAACACACCTCCTTCTAATTAACATTTTTTTTTCTTCTTTTCTATAAACATGGAAGCTAAAAAATAATCATTAATTGTCAGGTATGGCTCACTGGCTGACTCAGTTGACTGGAATGGCTATCAACTAACAGCTCCAAATGAAAAATACACTGGAGGACCCATTCCAAAATGTATGTCGTCTTCTTTTTTGAAGCATGCAGTTTCACACACAGCTGATACAATCTACCTTCACTCCTGAAATACTCTATTTTTCATTGCATTACACAGTGAATAGTAATGCACATGTTTTCTGACCCTTGTTTCGCATTACAAAGAAAAAGATCTGCCTTTGAATGTGTGCATAGAGTTCACACTGACTTCCCTAGGAGATGATAGATTCGTTTCACCCTTGATGTTGTGAATTTGTGTTCATTATTGAAAATATTTCCATTTAGAATTCACTCAATAAAGAAACAAGGTGTAAAATCCTCTGTAGCTTATATTTCTCTGGTCTAACCACAAACACACTATGTAAAAAAACCCACCAGTACTTGCTTTAAACTAATAAAATGAGGCATGTTTTATATGTTTTAATACCTTGAATATATATAAAAGATCTGTATTTTCTGTACATATGTGTAAACAGATGGACAATAAATGGCATCTAATGTCTAATAGAGAATATAAATAACTCTGCCCTTCAGAACTTCAGTAACTCATGTAATATGACCAGAAAACCTCCCAGAATTGATATGAAATGGTGTCTTACTTTTTTATTTGAGACAGGCAATTGCCTTTATTAAAGCACAGAAAAGACTATAAGTAGGTATTTATTACAGGAGAAAAATAATGAGCTGCGTTGAAATGTCCTAAACACCGGGGCTATATGACACTTCTGATGAGAAGTACTACTTCTGTGGTTGGATTCCTGTTTAATTACAGTTGATTTTGACATAAATGAGCAGAGGTAAACAAATACTTCTATAAACATGCTTGCTGTTATTAAACAGAGCTGTCTCCAATCTGAGTATTTATGTTGGCTTGTCTGTTTAAAGGCTCCTTTCAGTTAGGCAAAGCAACTATGTAGCTCAGATTAGCAAAATGATTGGCAGTAAAATAAGACGGACTGCCACTTTTTTAAACCTCTTGGATCTTGTGGTCTTTTCCTGATATTATAACTACAAACTTCTGAGGTCTATAATCTTTACACAGTTTCCCCGTTGTTGATTGTTGGGTTTTTGTTTGGTTTTTTTTGTTTGTTTGCTTGTTTTCTGGACACAGGATAAAGAGAATATATTTTTTATATTGACATGGCATAAAACATTTCAAAAGCAGTAAAAAGATGGTGGACCTATGGATTTAATTCAAGTTCATATTTGTCCCAAACCATAAATATTAGAGGAATATTTCAGGATTACATGGAGCACTATAGAACATTTAACATTTTTCTTATGGAAGTATGCTTCAAGTTCATGCTTATAATTTAAATGCAATCACATATTTTTATTTAAAGACAGCGTAAGAGCAAAAAAATTCTTCTGTTACCTGAAAATTTTCCATCCTCACAGCGGGCTGGTCCACAGATCCCAACAATGGGTCTTTGGCCTCTGCCTTGCTGTTCTGGAGGCAAATCAGACCTGTGAGTCACAGACAGGGATAGGCTCTGCTTCCAAAATTCACAACAATGTCAAAACTTCCACAGCAGAAAAACAATTTCTCTCTGTGGCCCAGGCACAGCTCATGGCCCTTGAAATTTTTCACTATGCTTCTCAAAGGTAGAAACACAGCAGTTTATGGTTGGCAGTGAACTGAAAATGTCCAAGTAATAAAAAGGGTGTCTCATTTCTTCCTATCAGAGGAGAAAGAGGAGAGGCTGAGAATGGACACCCAGTTTTGGTTTCTGACGTTTGCCTGTAAGTCAGACTGGCACCTACTCTAATTTGCAGTAAAAAGACCATATGACAGTCATGAAAAGATATTTTGGCCTCTTCCCCATCCCATCATAAAAAACCTCTTCTTAGCCCAGGGCCGCAGGGAGAAAACGTTCAAAGGTTAGCTATGCCAGCCCCGCACTTAGCTGAGAAGCTACAGGGAAACTTTAGTAATCTGACAAATTCATAGTTTTAAACAGTAAATCTTTGTTGTAGAGCCCAAAAGCTGTTTCCTGGAAAAGAAGAGAAACAAAACTGCAGTAATTAACAGAAGAGAACAGGCTTGTGGATCTGTTAGAAAGAGCTTTTTTGATATAACGCATTTTCCTACTCTTGATCAAGGCAGTTCCACAGATTTTACAGTGGGATTGTTTCAGTACTGGCACCTAAAAATGCAATGACTCTTAAATCTGAAACCTAACTGAACCTGCGTAAATCTGCAGAATTTGCATGATATTCACATCCTTTGTTACTAACTTCATTGTAAGTTGTCATAATTATAATATCAATAATTTCCATATCTAATTTGTAATATTTAGTAAATACTAACACTGTATATTGTACTGTGGCAATGTTTAGGAATCCAGTCATTAACCAAGTCCATTGTGAGGCATCCTATACAAATATTAATAGATTGTACAGTTAGAGACAAGAGGTAACAAGTGATTTTGACTAACAAAAACAGTGAATAGGAAGGAAAGACAACATTAATGAAAATATAATCATGCTCTTGACATTTCCTGAAAATACCAATATAAAAGCTCCATAATTTAAAGAAGCTATCCCCATCTGTCACACCAGCAAGCCACCAACGATTAGCTATATATTACACCACTGAGCCTTCCTCACTGGTTGCCAATTATCCCAGTATAAAAATCTTTAATTAGAAGGCACCAAGCTTTTTGCTTTGTAAGCTTGTCTCAAATTTGGCTATGACAACACATTTGCAGACATTGATTGATGAGGGTGCCACTGAGGAGAGAGAATGACAGGCTTCTGAAGAAATCTGTTTCTATGTCCTTTTGATGGCTCTATTTATATCCTGCCTATAGGTAGACTCTCTTGAATGGAAGTCTGTCAGGTTCTGTGTGGGAGCATGATTTTGTCCCAAACAGAATCAATGCAGTAAAGCTTTTCAAATGTTATCAGTTTTCCTTTACGAAGTCTCACAAAAAATGATTAAAGGCTATATGGATGCTGAACCATTCAAAATCTGGCCACTTTGGTGAAAGAGAGTAGTTTCCTCCACGTTCCTGCCAGCATGCCTGGATTTACATTCAAAATCTCCTTCACCAGACATAATGAGACCATGTCTGTTTTGTACTGATAGATGGAAAAGCCCACTGGCTTTTTTTTTTGGCCAGTGGCCCACTGGCCCACTGGGTATCATTCTCTGCTTCAAAAGATTGATGTCATGTACGGGTCATATAGTCTGGACTTCATGGGAGGTACAATGCATGTGACAGAAGAGGAGGAAGAACACTTTTCATGATGCTGCTCTCAGAAAAACCCAAAAAGTTGTCCAGGTATCTTAAGGAACACTCACTGGGACATATAGATACAGAAATATCTTCTTAGAAAAAAAGAAATTATTTAAGAACTTCATATAGAGTCTCCCCTATGCTATGATAAGTAACATACTCATTATTGTTTGATCAGATGGTGCCCTACACTATTGTTTAGCAAATTGCTGGTGTTGTGTTTTATTACCACCTTCGAAAGAGATTTGCAGAATGGGATTACCCTCATGCCAATTTATGAAGCACCCTCATTCTCTCAGGAATTTGAGTCTCAGAATGTTACTTAGCTTTCTGTCTGGATAGTGCTCCAATTAGATCAATCTGAAAAAATAAGTAAGGATGCCTTTTTCAAATCTGACTCTTTAAACATAACTAGTTTGGCAAAAAGGATTGTACATGTAAACACATTTGATACCATGTTTTCAGGTTCTCCATGAACTGTAAATTAATTTCTGAAAGACATTTACTGAAGATGTCTTCAGAATATTCACATCTTCCTTTTCCCAGATCCTTCATCAAGAACCTTAAGTTCCAGATCACTTTCTTATATTTTAAGGATTGAGAAGATTATAGATATTAACAACATTAATACAGAAAATCTTTCCTGTTAGTTGCTTTTATTTGCAGCAGCTGAGCTGCTCAACTGAGAGTTACCTTTTTAGTTGTCATTTTTGCATTTGTTATAGCTTCAACTTTTGTATTGATGTTGAAGTAATGTGATGTGACAAAACATATCTTTAAGAAAAATTGGTAATTTGGGAACTATTTCCAAAGATATTGTCATTATATGTTCATTGTTTTCACTAATAGCTTCACTTTTTAAGCCTGCTAACTGTTAGAAGTTATTTTTCTGGTCTCTAGCAACCCTCATCTGAGCCATGTTCTTACAAAAAGTGTATTTTAGTCTTGGAGATAGACTTAAATGCTAGTTACAAACAGCACTGCCAAGTAAGATGTAGTCAGGGTAATTTCTCTTAGCTGTGCCCTCAGCTTACTTATCTCAACACTCTACAAAGGAAATCCAACAGTGAAGCAACAAACACTGTTCTGGCAAAGCAAGTAAAAGATGCAACTGCTACCTTTAAAGCTGCTGAAGGATTCAATGTCAGTCAGTGTCAACCTATTTACTTCCTTTAAGAAAATCTTCACTCTGTAGAGGTGATGAAGATACTACACCCCTAGAAATGGGGCAGACATGTTATGAAACCTATTCTAGACATGGATCATGATCAAATTTCTTAGGGTATTTAAAGAGACCTTTTCATTTACTGGAACTTATCACTATAATATTTACTTGATTTAGAGTTTCATGTATGCTTTCCACCATGACTTGATTTTAATGGGTCCCTCTCCTCCCAGCCTTTTTGTTCTATTGGAAAGAAAAGGCAAGAGACCTGTACAGTTATTATTGGCTTGAATTCTTAGTATCACAGATAACGGGAAGCAGAGAAAACTGAGCCCTAATATCTACTGCACGGTTTTTCAAAAACAGCCTCTGGCTTTCCTAATAAATCATAGAATCACTAAGGTTGGAAAAGACCTCTAAGATCATCGAGTCCAACCGTCAACCCAACACCACCACGCCCACTAAACCATGTCTCTAAGCACCTCATCTACACATCTTTTAAATACTTCCAGGGATGGTGACTCAACCACTTCCCTGGGCAGCCTGTTCCAAGGCCTGACCACTCTTTCAGTAAAGATATTTTTCCTGATGTCCAATCTAAACCTCCCTTGGCGCAACTTGAGGTCATTTCCTCTCGTCCTATCGCTAGTTACTTGGGAAAAGAGACCAACACCCACCTCACCACAACCTCCTTTCAGGTAGTTGTAGAGCGCAATAAGATCTCCTTTTCCCTGAGATCCTAGCTTTGCTTTGTTTTTCTTTAAGAAAAAGAATTGCTTTAATTCCCAAGGAGGCAAAAATTGTGTGTGAAGCACTGTGAAGCACCATATCTGAAAGAAAGGCTCAGTCTGACCTTGAACAAATTCTGTAAGGAATTAAGGTAAGAAAAAATATTCTTACGGGAAAAAAAAAATCAAACTTCTTTTTTTTTTTAAGTCCACCTCTTACAGCACATGCATGGTATGTATCCCACTTCTCAGGTATCTAAGAAACAGTTTAGCAGAACTCTAAACTTATTTGTAAGCTCTCAAGTGACTCTGCAGTTCCAGCTGAAGATGGATACAAGGCAACTAATTTGCTACCACCAAGGGAAAATATTATAACATAAAAACATTCCCTCCCTCAGCTTCAAAACTGTCGAGTGCCTAGGGAGCCCGACTATTTGTAGAGTTGATACTCTGCATATGCTTCCTCTGCAACAGTTACATGTATACATCTGGCATCTGTCTCTGTGTTAAACAGACTTAATTGTCCCTAGTATTACTATGTAAAAAACCTCTAACCTAGATGGTTAAAGCAAAAGAAATAAATGAAAGGATATATGTGATTTTTGTAGAATTATTTTTGCATTATTGGAAAGGTAAAGCAGAGAGTTCTGCACTATGGCTATCAGCAAAATATTTTAGCTCTGCCTTCTGAATAACTTTAAATAGAGATTATGCTCTTAGCATGACATTTGGCACTTTGTATTACCTCTTAATCAAATGGGGTTGTTTTAACTGGAATTCCTTTTTCCATTTATTCTCCTTTCCCCCCCCCCCCCCCCCCCTTTTTTGATTGTGGTTCCTCCCTCTTTTATCCACATAAGACTTCAGAGCATTTAATAAATTACCAGACGTAGCTGGACCTATTCTGAGGATATGTCATTTTTTTTTTTAGTTGATATTAGGAGGACTCTACATGTTAGTACATTATTCAGTTCACTGTTGCCAGCAAAGTCAAGACTCAGGCAAAGCACTTGATTTCAGATTTCAATATATTTTTAAAAGATCAAAGAGCAAGGCAAATCTTCTTCTTTGTTTAGGCAGACCATGCAGAACAGTAATACTCTAGAAGATGGGGGTAGAACTAGTACTAAATTAAAGGCCTTTTGAAGTTATTTTAACCTTTGTGTCAATGTTCATCTCAAAACCCCATAGCAAAGTAAAAAAAAAAAGAAATGCTTCTAATTGGGAAAACACACAGAAATAAGTTCTTCCTGTAAAGTAAGATAAAATGCTGGTGATTTGACACATGACATCATTCATGATAGCAAAAATAAAATATGCTCAAGGTGCTTCTTTTACTGAGATTTATTTCTTTGAGCAAGACTATAAAGCATAGTCCTTCCTAAGGCAACTGTACCTGCCTAAGTCTATTTAGGATTCAGGGAAAGAGTATTCCTACAGCTGAGGTCTTCTGAAGAGCCTGTTTTCCTCCTACCATGTGCACTAAACCCTAGCGAGCAGGAAGACAGGCCATAGTTTTTTTCACCCCTCCTGTTTAAGCTTTATTATCATGTAACAGGGAAGCAAACCAGAGAGAACTTTCATCTAATCTGCTATTTAAGGGAGAGTTCTTGTCAATCAAGGGACTGAAAAAAAAACCCACAGGAAGTAGCCTCAGATGCTGAATATTAGTTTCATCAGATGCTTAACAGCAGCTATAAGAGAGAAAATAATTTCATTCAAGAAACAGAGATAGCCACGTAATCTAATTTCTGACAATTAAAATTAGGCTAGAATTCTTATGCTGTCTCTAGAGGCAATGGAGAACGATGGATTCAAAGAGCCATTCAGAATGTCGGTGATAGGCTCCAGATCTAAAACACTTCCCAGATAGGCCTACCTATTTTCACTGAATGTGCATGGAGTTGATGTCCTGAAGTTATCTACCTCTGTGTTAGAGATATGTACTCATTGGTCTGGCTTTTTCTGTTAGCTGTCTTAAGCTTTTCAACACTCAGAAAATTGTCTGTTTTGAGTCTAAGGGCCCAATATTCCCTAATTTAATGTAGATGGTATTTAGGTGTGTAACTCAGCATAATGAGTCCCCTTTTCCAAGATATGCTCCTAATGCACATTGTCCTCCCATTGGTAGGAAAACTGTCCCCTTGAAAACTAATAACTTAATGATTACATGCACATATAACTTCTGGGATTTCCACGGAATATTCACTCAGTATCTAGTCCAATCAAGATTCTTGGTATTTTTCCACTGAGCTATTTTCTTGCAAAAGTAAAGCAATTTTCCTTCTCCCTTAATACTGTGCTGCCATGCTTATACCAAGCTACTACCTCTTTTACACAATTGAAATTTGTGTCAAAGTGCTGCATTTTGAATGCCTGAAGGAACGCATTGGGATCTGCTGCTCTTCATTGAGGCAAATTGTAGCTGATCCACTCCCTTCTTGCAGCTGCAGCTCTGGCTCCAACTAAGTTCTTGTCAGAACTGTAGCAGGGAGTGGCTTTGCTGATGTATAGGTGCTGCCACCTTTACACAAGCAAGATGTTTGACATGGTGTGAAGTGGCCTTTTTTTAATTTATGTTATTTTATTTTATGTTATTTTATTTTATTTCCAGAAATTTAGCAAGAGAAATCCAGATCAGCTGATCAACTATATTTTGTCTACAGAGCAAGTTGGCACCTTAGGTATGACCAGAACATCATCCTAGCTCCTGCTGGAATTTAGAGACAGAGGTAGATGAGAGCCAACATCCTTCTTGCCAACTCTTCTGTCCAGCCATACCTTGCTTTTGCATCCCAGGCTCTGTTGGCTCACAGATCCAGCTGAATCCTAAACACAGCAGAGTACCGGATACCTTGCAAAGATGCTAAATTCCAATTTTCCCTTTCATCTACAGTTCAAACCTACAGATCTTCTGCAAACATTACCAAAGTATACATTTAGCTTTTGTTTAACTAGGAAAATAAAAGGAAGGGAGCTTCATGAATCATAGCCCATGTTTATGTACTAGATTTTTCATGCTTACCTGCCTGTCCTGAGAGTACAGAATTGCTAGCCTTGGATTTTGGAGTCGGACTTTAAGTTAACTGAGATGC
This sequence comes from Calonectris borealis, assembly GCF_964195595.1. Taxonomy (NCBI): domain Eukaryota; kingdom Metazoa; phylum Chordata; class Aves; order Procellariiformes; family Procellariidae; genus Calonectris; species Calonectris borealis. The sequence goes on from NC_134312.1 coordinate 183,509,529, forward strand.
CCAAAAGTAAATCTTAGTATGTCACTTCTCTCCTTTCCAAGGAAAAAATAAAATTTATTGATATAGAGCAGCATACCTGGAATTCCCACCAGTTACTGATTCCATTCTCAGAAACAATTCTGATCTCAAAATTCTTATTGTAAAGGTTGAGTAGGACTGAGCTCTTTCATTCATTAAGTCTGTGGCTTTCAACATCAACCCAAATATTCCCTCTTTAAATAAATTCTCAGTTTAAATTTGGCATGTGCTTTTTGATTCAACAATGTTGAATCGATATTTCTCAAAGAGTCAGACTGAGATAATAAACAACTGTCAACAACTTTGTTCATAAAACATCAGTCACAGTCCTCTGAAAAACTGACACACTTATTTAGCAGTTAATTTTTCTTTAAACATAATCAAGTGGAAAACCAATGATGGTAATCCTGTAGAGTGCATCTGCATTATCAAATGTTCCCGTGACACATTACCACAGGTACATTTAGCCACTACAGCCTACTGGTCTACATGATATACAAATAAATCCAATTGCAGCTTGATGTTACAAACTGCCTTCAACATTTTCATCCACAGTTCATTGCACCTGCATAACTTCAAGAAGTATTTCAGAGCCATACTGGACAGAGTAGTAAGGTTAATATTCACAACATATATTGGGATACAACATATATTGGGGTAGATATTTTCAGTTTTAGAGCATGCTTTTTTCAGTAGAAAAAAGCTAAGGGCTATTAAAAAGAAAATAATCATAATAAAAAAATCATATGAAAAAACTAACACAGGAAAATAAAGGACAATTCTTTAATAGGTTAACCACTCTGGATAAAAAGAAGTTATTATGTACATCTGATTTTCAAGTCAAAAAAAAAAAGAGAAGAAAATATATATTAAATCTCAATGTTTATGTAAAATGTCTTCCCTAAAGCTTCCTAGAACTAATTAATTAGAAATTTTTTTTTTTTGCAATTTTTCTTTGAAAAAATCGTATCTAAAGTAATATATATTTATTTTGGTTACTGTGAGAATCTGTTTTACAAAACAATCAGCAAATGTTATCCTTGAATATAATTGCCTATTTAATTTTAAACAGGAAATCAAAGTGGAGTAAAAATACAGAATAAAGCATTTCACACGGAGAGGGATATGTATATTTCTGTCACTTTTTATTTTCTACCTTTGGAGAGGAAAATACAGCATTTTCTATAAGCTTTCAGTGTCACAGTTAGCCTGCTCTAACTATGATGACAACATGCATCTTTGATGACATGGATGAATACATCTAAAATTCAAGTCTTCCTTCTAGCAAAACTGTAATCCTGTACAGAAGGTCAATGGCAATCTGCCTATTAAGGCCAACTGTTTGTAAGTAGTAAGCAGCATTTTCTTGTTAGGATTTTTCTCTCTGCTTTGCTATCTGATTTCTGCAGGGACATGTATCTATTTACCACACTAAATCCTGTTGTTCATCTTTTGCGTCTAAAGTATTCTTTGTTCATTTCCTAGAGGTAGACAAACAGAACTGGCATTATTGTTAGCATTCTCCAAAAACAGAGTCAATGCAGATCTAGCTAATCCCCTCCTACTTATTATTCAGCAATCAGTGTCTGCCAATAGGATTTGGGAATCCCAAAAGACAATGCTTAAAGGGAAGGGTTAAATTCAGCTTGTGTAAATGACATTCTCTGTTCCTGGGATCATTCATCATATTCACAGAATCTGTTCCATGGAGGGACCTCAGGCTGCCAATTAAAATAAACTAAACTAGATGGACAACCAGCTGCATGAATGAGATCGTTGTCATGATCTGAAGTAACTTTATTAATGGTGAGAAGTTATGTTGGTACAGACAGTTCTTTTAATCTGCTCCAAAGACCCACATATTCCTTACAAAAAGTTGCATTTGGGAGGTATTACCTCTAGAGCTAAGCTCCCTGAGAAACGATCATATTAAGAGAAACCTGCTGGGGTACTTGATTTCAACTACTCCCAACTTTTTGAGAGACTAATTGAATTATCAAAGGCTGCAATGGGGAACGTAAAGCCTTCTAAGAACAGATCTGCAATACAGATAAAATCCTTAACTCATGCCATGTGATTATCTTAAAATGTAGTAATAGCCTGGGTGTTAAAACACACCCAAATTTAAGATTTCTTTTGCCTGGTTAAAACCTCTCTCTATCCACAAAAATTATGGGAAATGTCAAGTGTTTGGGACAGGAAAAATTACTTTAAAACATCTTATTTATTCTGTGTCCTCTTTCAATGTCTTCAGGTGTGCTGGATGCTCCCTGGGGTAAGTTCTATCAAATTTGTTGTTCAAATGTTTACAGTATATATTTTAACCTTTCACTTTTTATAGTCTTTCAGAAAGAATATACTATTTCCCTCATTTTCAGTGGGATCACACATGGTTAAAATCAAACATGAATGCATCATCTTCCTGAACTAAGGCATATAATAGTGACAGAAATGCTGCTATTTGTGCAGACATTAATTTCATTTGTGAAAATTCAACCTTGCCCAAAATTTTGCAAGATAATTTTGCAAGATATAGGTTTGGAATTGTAGAACAGGTCCTGGCAAAAAAGACTAGTGGATTGGGGGTGGGTGAGTCTGGCAAAGTTACAGGACAAGGGCAATTTATTGTATCCCACTGACACTTTGTCAGAGATCACCTTCATATACATATATAAACATAAATGTTCACAAGGATATTGTTGAATTTATATTATAGAGACAAATCTGTGTCTACAATTGTCCTGGTTTCGGCTGGGATAGAGTTAATTTTTTTCCTATTAAGTGGTATAGTGCTGTGTTTTGGATTTAGGATGAGAATAATGTTGATAACACACTGTTGTTTTTAGTTGTTGCTAAGTAATGTTTTATAGTCAAGAACTTTTCAGCTTCCTATGCTCTGCCAGGTGCACAAGAAGCTGGGAGGGAGCATAGCCAGGACAGTTGACCCAACTGGCCATGGGATATTCCATATCATATGACATCATGCTCAGTACATAAACTAGGAGGCGTGGTCCGGGAAGTAGCAATCGCTGTTTGGGGGTGGGCTGGGCATTGGTCAGCAGGTGATGAACAATTGCATTGTATATCACTCATTTTGTATATGCTATTATTATTATTATTATTATTATTATTATTGTTTTCCCTTTTTTTCTGTTCTATTAAACTGTCTTTATCTCAATCCACAAATTTAACTTTTTTTTTTCCCGATTCTGTCCCCATCCCACTACATTTGTTGCACAAATGTATGAAAAGCACTTAATTACCCTATTAACAGTTATAAAAGTAATTATAAAAGTACAAAAAGAACCATGTTAAAATTGAAAGTATGAGAGTAAAGCTCACAAGACTTGCATGACAGAACAAAAGATACAAGAATAGCTTTGACCCCTTGACCCTATGCTGCAATCAAGTGCAGTGACAACAAGGTGGAGGTGTTCACTGCATGAAGAGGTGAAAAGAGGTGATTGTGAGAAGTGTGAAGACAATTCTATATCGATAATGCATTCATCCCAGAGTGCAAGGACATCTGTTAAAATGCTTTCTCTTAACAAGCACCTTTAGGGATACTTGAGTAAAAGCAGGTAAAGAATCACAAATAGAGGATAATTTAACAAGGTGCTATAAGGCATTAGAAAGGACATATATTGTAAACTTATTCTATCGTAGAAGTGTATCCTGTCCCATGACTACAACTGGTGATAATTTTGAGTAATTAATAATTATTCCAAGAACCACCTGCTTATCTCTCATGCACAGAGCAAAATCTGTAGCATTCTCAAAGCATGCTGGTGGTGTTTGCATTTTCCCTTTCTCTTACGGGTACCTCCCAGAGGCATGCAGAATTCACCGCTCAGTGAGGTGGACCTGGCAGCAGATCAGGAGAAGCTGAGGAGCTATGAGTTGTCTCTAATTTATTCTTCTAAAGAGAAATTGTCTACTTAAAGAATATGAAAAGCAAAAGAAAAAGATTACTCCCCCCTGCATTAAAAGCATGTATATTCTTTTAGTATTTGCAAATCAAATGTCTTGCCAGCCTCTCAAGAGCCTCAGAAGTCAGATTGCTTGTCCCTGATTTTTGGAGTGTCATTTCACTGACAATTCCATCTTCTGAGTTTCCATCTACCACCAAAGGAAATTTAAACTTTTTCAAAACTCTGAATAGTTTTGTACATTCACTGGCCTTCCATCATCTTTGTTCCACTAATATTCCTGGTCATGACAGTTTTGTCCTCCTTGAGCTTCTCCACAGGGCTGTTAGTCTCCCTGTGCTTAATTCTGTTCACTAGACCTGTTTTTGTTGCACTGTCTACAAAGATAACATGCTAATAATAAAACATAGTTCCATGAGCAATGGAACTAATTAAAGCTTATTTTCTGCAAATTTTTGTATTATTATTGACTAACGTATCTTGGAAGGCACAGTCTGCGTGAAGCTTTCTCGGTAACTGATGCAATGTTAATGACTTTCTTCAGTGCCTAATAACCTGTGACATCAGTTTTTCACTTATATTGGGCACTTATATAGTCTATTACAGCTGTCTATATCCACAAAATGTGTGGAAACTTATTTTTGAGGCCTGTGTCCTTGGATAGACAGTGGTTCAGAAGTTACGGATAATCAGGGAAACAGGCAGACACAGGTTGCAATTTCACGGAGTTATTTCTTAAAAAACCTAAAAATGTATCTAAAAATCAAATTCTTTTTTCCATAACTGTTGTTGGAAGACTGATCTCCCTAGATAAGATTTTTTTTTTTCCTTGAATATCTGGAAGGCACCTAGGAGATCATGAATGCTACCATAAAATACTTACTGGCTAGGTTTTTCAAATATCACTTTCTGGCCAAATCGATGTAAAATATGTTTACGTGACTTCTCGTTGAGAAGAATATTAGCCTGATTAAAAAGATTCACTAATGTGTCCAGGTTGATTCTGACACTGAACTAGTTCAGACACTTCCACTCGGCATGCAGTACTGCTTTATGCTGTTCACGCAGACAGGTACATACATTTGCACCTGACTAAGGAATGTAAGTGGGACATAGCCCCAGATTCTGACACTTGCGTGTCTCCAAGGAAGGTGTCCATATGCCAGATAGGTGTCTAACTTCCCATTATAGTATATGGAGACCTACTTAAGAAAGTCAACACCATGTGCACGCTAATGTAAATACTTGCAGTTGATCTGAATCCCATTGCTAATTAGGTGTATGAATGTAGACCAAAATTGCACTCCAAATGTCTGAATATAGATGTAGGTTACCATCTTTAGGCAGAAATACTTGAAAATACTTGGTTGCCTACCCTAAATACAGTCTTCTATAACGAGACACTTTGCACAGAATTTTGGCAGTGATTATGAGCAGAGCTGCAGAACTGACATCTAATTGGATTCTTTCTGTTTCTGTATTAGGAAAGTCCTATTTTGATTAATCAGTTGTGCTACAAAAATGTGTTATTTCTTTCACAGCAGTTTTCAAGAAAGCTGTTTTGAAATTTCTTGGAAGACACGCTCCAGCTTGTTGTGCCCAGCTGTGTTGCATCACACAACACCATACTCAGACATGATTAATGAAAACCATATCATCCTACACCAGTCAAGAATGAACCAATTTAACTTACTTATATTCCTACCCCTTCCGTAAGGAAAAAGATCTCCTAGTCCTACTTTAAAAAATGGAGCAGATTAGCTTTTGTACTCTCACACTTGGAGCAAAGGACAAGAAAGAAGTTTCAAGAGATTACAGGACAAAATTAAGCATAAGAGGCCAACATATTTCTATCAGATCAAAAGATAAAGATTGGGGGGAAAAAAGCCAAAAGCTGAGGAAATACTTCTGCTGAGAACTGTTTCTCTAAATCAGAATTGCAAGTTTAGACTTACCATTCTCCAACATGCACTATGTTATAAACCTTCAGCCCACAATAAATATCAATTATTTGGATACACTTTTAAGTAGCATCCAAGATCAGTTCACAGAAGGAAGGGAAATTTATGAATATAAACTTTCAGGTCAACAAACTTTAAACCTAGCAAGCTTAAGCATGCCATTTTCTACATGAGTAGAAAAAAAATCTTTTAAAATGGAACATTTATCAATAGGTCATTCTGAAGAATCCAAAGCACAAACAAAAATTTACAAGTATGCACGTAATACATGTTGGCAAATATACAGTAAGAGGGAATATCTGGTATATACCTGCTTTGCTGAAAGGCAAAATCCTATTAAAAACAAAATAAAATAAAAATAACATCAGTGATTATAAAAAACTCCCAATCCACCTTCTAAATCATTTTCTTTTCCTCACTAAATCACAAATCCCTTCAAGCTTAACTTTTAGCTTATTTCAATGGTTGTGGTTAAGTTCAGCTGTATTAGGTGTGGCTTTGTTTGTTTGCTTTTTTCCCCTTTAAACTGGTATTAAACAAAACTGGAAAAAAATGTTATGTAACACAAAAGAAGTTTTTTCTCCAGTAAGATTTAAACCAGAATGCATTTCAGCACAACATTTTTACTTCAAGATTGTTTTGCCAGTATTGGTTCTGTCATAAATATATATCAAAATTACATAAATGTAATGACTTCCATAATTTAAAATTAAGAATTACTTTTGCTTTGTGGGAAAAAGAAATGTGATGAATTTTAAAAGATGTCCAAAACTGGACTCTAGCTAAGACCTAACTGTTCCACACCTCCAGGGTTTTACTCAAAAGGAGGTGAGCTGAAATGAAGACAGCAGGACTTTTTATCTTATGCACATCTAGAGGATCTCCTTTTAGAAATATATATGTATATCTGTAGTGATGAACAAGAGAAACACCTTCTGAAAAGTATGTTTGCTTTCATGAAATAGAAACTTTTGCCAAATATGTGAAAATCAATATATTATTTAATAATTCTTTTTATTTTCTTTTTTTATTCTTCAGTCTTTTTCTTCTCATCTTGTTTTTCTGTTTGTCAGTTCATGTTTCTCTTCCTCTGTTCTTCCTTCAAAACGTGTAATACAGTGCTTTTTTGATAGTTGACGTATGGTTTTCTGAAGTGTCCACAATTTTATTTTCTCATTGAATAAAAATATCCGGAACTAAAAATAAGTTATAGAATTAATGTCCAAAACTGAACAAAACCTGAATGGTTATCACCTTTGGTTATTTTAATTTACATATTGTAATCAGTTCTGGTTTTTTTCCTCATGAAGTACAGATTTAATAAACTCATAATTGTATACTGACTGCAGTTACATGACACCAAGTGAGACACGGAGTCAGTCACATGCACTCACACAGGCAAAAAGCAGAAATAATATTTCAACCTTTATATTTTTGGTCAGGTATAGAATTTCTCATAATATGGACAGGCAGATTATAAACGAAAAACTTTCATTCTCAGCTGAAATCTGCGTCTTGCAGTAAAGCAGGTAATAATAAGACAAAGTATTTCATGCTTTAGCAAAAACTGCCTTTTCAATGAATTTACACTAGGTAGGAATGAGCTATATTGTGCAGTGTTTAATCTGCTCTAAAAAAAGTGGGAAGAAATTCTTCTGCGCAGCTCTCAGGTATTAAGTCCGTACATCTTTTATGTTGACAGTTCAGCTTGAGGCTATAAAATAGAAGAACCTGTTCTACATCTACTGTTTAAAACAAGAGCAGAAAAACTAAACCTCCATCAATCTGCTATCTTCGTTTTATGGCTTATCTGTGGCAAAAAATGAATCATAAGAAAGATTTGTTCTGATTCCATAGACATATCCATCAACTTGCTGGTACCCGTGAACCATGCTTTCCTATAGAGATTGGTGGTAACGGCACAGTTGCAGTATGGAACATACTACAATACTGAGCTACTGCTATTCACTTGCAATTACAGTAACGATCTGTAACAAGAATGTATCTAGAAAACGTGACACCACACACCCGAAGTAATACAAGTTCACATGGTTGTTTTTTTCACATCTATACCTCTTCCAGATTGAATACTTTCTTTTAGAAGCTCTATCAGGACCAAAGCAAATAGAATAAGACAGTGATATAATTCTGAATATTTTTTTCAGAGGAAATTTCTGTCCAAATCCTTTGAATACAAAGGACATACAAATATGCCGTTTCTTCATCAAATTACTTGTAAGCTTTTCAGGAAATAACAGTCTATCGAGTTCTGAGCTGTGACTTTTTAAGCTGTGACTTTTCAAGCTGTGACTTCTCAAAAAACAAACCCTACACAGCTTTGTAATCTCACATGTAAATTTTGGATCACAAGAGAAGACAGCTAACAGATGAAGTATTTGCTCACCTGAAAGAAGCAGTTCAACAGACTGAAGTCTACTTGTGATGGTATGTAGGGTGAGGATAGCAAAGGAAAGCAAAGTCGGGAATGCTTGAAAAATAAAATATTTTCAGTTAACAAGAAGAAAATTAAAACTTTGGGGAAAGGATTCATTTCACATCTGAATCCCTCTCTCAAAATTGTCTCTGATTTTATCTTAACCCTGTGAATAGCCATCTCTGAAAAAGTGCAATAGCAGTTGCATTAAAGCACGTGATTCTTTTAGCTAAGGGCCACTGCAGAGTGTATTCAGGAATAACTCCCACTGAGGTAAATAATCTGCTCAGGGTAAAAAGGAGCGTACAGTGTAGTGGTGATGCAAATGATTTAGTGTAGTAACTCTGCATGTAGTTTCAGCCCCCTTTCTTAGATAGCTCTATCCTGACAGCAATTTCATAATGCATTCAAACCCAATGCCAGAAAATATCAACTAAGTGGAGAAAAAAATTGGTAGTTCAGTTTGCTTTAAAGCATGACACAAGTGTGAGAAAAGGGGACAGAAAAACACACAAGTATAGTTTAGTGACATTTATTCCATAAAGACTGTGAAAAATGTATCTTGTATGGATTATTTGGATATTTGCAAAGTGTGAAAAAAACAGCTAATTAGATAAGCTATCAACAACTTCCCATGGAAAGAGCTTATAGGGTTTCTGACCTGATATCATATTCATTTAATCTAATTTATGAAACTGCTTGAGGAAACATTCAGCTGCTTTCTGAAAGACTGACTTGGGGATTATTGGAGCTGTATAATTGTTCAACTGATCAGACTTAAAAAGAAACATTTTGTTTTACATTAATCTTGCAGAAATGGGCAATGAATTTGAGGAATATATTGCTGTCTAAAAGTCTTGCCAAAAAATGTCTAGCTGAGAGCAACCACAACTACTTTTTTTTTTTTTTAACAGTCTCATTTTCTTATTTTCAACCTTTATTCAACATCTGTTCTTCCCCCCCTCCTCTGTAACATAATTATGTAGAAATCCAGCATAAAACAGGTTGAGCAGTTAATAACAGGCAGCTTAAACATTTTCTCACACTGATGCCCTGCAGATGTTTCTTTCTTTTTCTTTTTTTTCCTTTGGCTTCTCATTTAATTTGTATACATTTCTTTCCTGATCTTGAAGTATGCTCTCACAACATATGGAAGCACCTGAAAATAAGTCTGGGAAATGCACATGTCCATAAGGCCCTTATTGTGATAGGTACCACATTTAAAGGAAGAGAGTGAAATTCACAGTTTGTCCAGTTAAAGCAGAAGGAATTTGATTGAGATAGATAGTCTGTCACCACCCTCACTCCAGAAAGGCTTCCAGACCTTTTAAAGACATTCTGTATAAAGGTTGACAGTCTTTCAGTATACATCTATGTATATGTTTTCTTTTCTCCAAAATAAGTTCCCTTTGCTTTTCTATATTTGACATAAACTGACTACACATCTCAAAAATAATCATGGCTCCATGATAAATACTCTTCATTTTGCAATACGTCATTTCGCAATACTTCATTTCAGTAATTAGCACTTGACATTTAGCCTAAAAGAGATGGAAAAATATTATACTGACAGATATTCAAAAGGTCCACTAAAATATAAGAGTTCCTCCATGCAGAAACAGGTACAAGATGCTGTTTTCCCCTGAATTTCCAGAGTTTGCTGAAAAATAAAGGATCCTGACTCATCTGGAAACAAATGTTTAAAGAAGACGGGGTTAACTGGGAAAAAAATACTAAGAGTCTAGTAAATCTTCACTTTAGTTCACACCAGAAAAAAAGGAAGATAAAAATTACAAAAGACAATAATATGCAGAAATAGAACTGATTTCATTTTATATAATACATGTAAACAAACAAAGCACAGTAAGTGTAATTGAATGTACAACCTATTGTAATTAGAGGATTCTACCTTCAGATTCGCATAAATACCTTAACTGGAATTATTCCATGAATGTTGAATTGGTTTATAAAAGATGAATCCAAACAAGCCTGATAAGGGCGAACATTTTCCCCATGGGTTTAGTAATGTATAACTCTTCACGTTTGCATTCTGAGGACTGAATAATCTGGGTTTTTTTCATATTGTTACTGGTTTATTTTTATATTCTTGGCATTTGAGGCAACTATTGTATATTTTCCATGTTTTCTGGCAGACTTATGTAAAAAATGTTGATTTTAATAATTTTCCAGCCTGCCTGTTGCATGAAATTTTTACATTTATGTGGAGTTTCACTCATATTTATTATATTATAGTTGGATGAGATACTACCCTTTATTAATGAGACATCACGTAATCGGATGGCTCTTGCTGGAGGAAAAATATTATCTGCTTTCATTTGTCTCACAAGAGGTGACAAATAGTTAAAAATTAATACAGAAAACACATACAAATTCCTAGTTTATCTATGAAACATTTGTTCTTTAAGAGGGTCACCAAACTGCAGCTTCTAACCTGCAGGGTTTAAAGTAAAAGAGAAATTATGCCATTGCAGTAGTAAAGTAGGTTTGACACAGATGAATAAAAGAATGTTTCTTAACTAAACATGAATTTAAAACAAATCTCAAAGATTAATATCTCTTCTTTGGGCAAAATTACATGTAGGATAGTTACAGATTATAAGATTATTTCATTTTCCTTTGTTCTTCTGAAAGATGTCTGGTTTCCCTCCCAGGCAGAAGTTTAAAAATCATTTTCAAGTGGGAAAAAAACAAACAAACAAAAAAAAGCCAACCAAAACGAAACTCCAATTTCAAATCCTCCTTTGTGATAAGGTAAGAAAAAAAATTTGATTTTTTTAAACAGTATCCAATGCTAGAGGTTGCTTTAATAATGAAAGATGACATGGATAGCTTTTGTAATGTGCCCAGTCAAGTTAGCCATAAAAATGTGTATACATAACAGAAAAAGTCTTTTGTAATGTGAAATTTTCCTTTGCAAAAAAATAATATTTCCATGAAGGAGTTCTTCAGCATCTGCTTGAAAGGACTATCTTTATAGTTTCACTTTTAAATTATCAAAGTTGCAGAAAACTCTGCTTGTTCTGCACTGTCCTCACCTGCTCCCACCAAAAGAATCAAAGCAGAAGAGGCGGTTTGTAAACAGGCAGAAAATGCTTAAGAATGTGAGAAGAAACTGAAAGACACCCTGCATCTGGTATACCCTGAAATTACCTTGGAAGTTTGCTTAGAACTACATGCCATGTAGTGTGTTGCTGCTTACTGCGCACTCATGTGTGCCTAGAAAATTGGGATTCTTGGAATTGATCCAGCCAGACTGCAACTTAGAGTGAAGTTTATTAGATATCGGGGGGGGGGGGGGGGGGGGAGTAGAAAAAAAAGAAACAAACAAACAAAAGAAAGAAGAAAAAAACCACAACATCATCTTCAATGATGCCACCGAGGCGAAGGGCTCCGGAGCGGAGGATCGCGCCGGGGGACCCTTCCTGAAGCGGCGAAACCGCGGCAAAAACCGCGAAGGCAAACGCGCAGGGAGCGAGAGGGTGCCCCAGCCCCCCTCCCCCGAGCCGGAGGAGCGAGCTCCTGACGAGCGGCAGCTCTGACTCAGCGCGGGCGGGGACAGGAGGGACGGCGGCCAAACCCCCTCAGGTACAAGAGCAGCCCCCAGGGAGCGCGAGCGACCCGGAGCGCGGCGAACAGGGCGTGGCGCATCAGAAGGGCGTGGCGCGGCAGTTTGCACGGCGGTTGGCACAGGGCAGGGCGTGCGAGCAGGGCGCAGCCCTCCTCCAGGCTCTAGAGGCTAGCTCAGCTCGTGGTCGTCGCCCTCCCAGAAGAGGACCTGGCCATGGTATCCACTCGGCCGAAAGCCATCGCCAGGAGAAACGTGGTGACCCAGACGGAGCCCCTACGCAAACACACATCTGTCCAGGTCTCCAGCTGCAGGGAGTGCCTGAGGCTGTCCCTTGTACAGGAGGGCAGCAGGGACAACGCCTGTGTGCGCTGCGACCAGGTGGATGATCTGCTCAGCCTGGTGGCAGAGCTGAAGGAGGAAGTGGAGAGGCTAAGGAGCATCAGGGAGTGCGAGAGGGAGATAGATTGGTGGAGCCGCACCCTGCCGTCCTTGAGGCAAGGGCAGCACACGGAGGCTCTGCAAGAAGCGGAAGAACCCCTGCCCTCTTGCCATCAGGCAGAAGGAGGAGACCCAGGCGACGGAGGGGAATGGACACAGGTCCCTGCTCGGGGTGCCAGGCGAACCCCCGCCCGGCCTTCCTCGCCTCAACCTTCCCAGCTGCCCCTACACAACAGATATGGGGCTCTGGAACTTGAGGGCCAGACGAACGAGGACGCAGATGAAGGCCCATGCAGGGGGTTGCCCGAGGCGAGGCAGCCAGCCCCACAAATTACGACTGCCTCCGCTAAGAAAAAAAGGAGGGTAATTGTCATTGGTGATTCCCTTCTGAGGGGGACAGAGGGCCCAATTTGTCGGTCGGACCCATCCCACAGGGAAGTCTGCTGCCTCCCTGGGGCCCAGGTGAAGGACATCACTAGGAAGCTCCCTGGTCTCATGCAGGCCTCCGATTACTACCCACTACTGATTATACAGGCTGGCAGTGAGGAGGTTGCAGAGAGAAGTCCCGAAGGGATCAAAAGGGACTTCAGGGCACTGGGGCGACTGGTGGGAGGATCGGGAGCACAGGTAGTGTTTTCCTCAATCCCTTTAGTGGCAGGGCGGGACACCGAAAGGAACAGGAAAACTCATCGGATCAACACGTGGCTCAGGGGCTGGTGCCATCAGCAGAATTTTGGCTTCTTTGACCACGGGGAGGTTTACACGGCACCGGGCCTGCTGGCGACGGACGGAGTTCAGCTGTCTCGCAGGGGGAAAAGGATTCTCGCGTGTGAGTTGGCCGGGCTCATCGAGAGAGCTTTAAACTAGATTTGAAGGGGGAAGGGGATAAAACCAGGCTCACTAGAGAAGACCCTGGGGGCAGCACGCCATTGTCGGGGGAGAAATCGGCAGCCCAGCTCAAGTGCATCTATACCAATGCACGCAGCATGGGCGGCAAACAGGAGGAGCTGGAAGCCATTGTGCAGCGGGGTAGCTATGACTTAGTCGCCATCACGGAAACATGGTGGGATGAGTCGCACGATTGGAGTGCTGCAATGGATGGCTATAAGCTCTTCAGAAGGGACAGGCGAGGAAGGAGAGGCGGTGGAGTAGCCCTGTATGTTAGGGAATGCTTCGACTGTCTAGAGCTCGATGGTAGTGATGACGAGGTCGAATGCTTGTGGGTAAGGATGAGGGGGAAGGCCAACAAGGCAGATATCCTGCTGGGAGTCTGTTATAGACCACCTAGCCAGGACGAGGAGGCAGATTAAATATTCTACCAGAGGCTGGCAGGAGTCTCCCAGTCGCTAGCCCTTGTTCTCGTGGGGGACTTCAACTTTCCGGATGTCTGCTGGAAATACCAGTCGAGGAGGATCCTGGAGTGTGTGGAGGATAACTTCCTGACGCAGCTGGTAAGCGAGCCCACCAGGGGAGATGCCTCGCTTGACCTGCTGTTCACGAACAGAGAAGGGCTGGTGGGAGATGTGGTGGTCGGAGGCCGGCTTGGACTTAGCGACCATGAAATGGTAGAATTTTCGATACTTGGTGAAGTAAAGAGGGGGGCCAGCAAAACCGCTACCATGGACTTCCGGCGGGCGGACTTTGGCCTGCTCAGGACACTGGTCGAGGGGGTCCCTTGGGAGACAGTCCTGAAGGGCAAAGGGGTCCAGGAAGGCTGGACGTTCTTCAAGAAGGAAGTCTTAAAGGCGCAGGAGCGGGCTGTCCCCATGTGCCGCAAGAAGAATGGGCGGGGAAGACGACCGGCCTGGCTGAACGGGGAGCTCTGGCTGGGACTCAGGAAAAAAAGGAGAGTTTATCACTTGTGGAAGAAGGGGCAGGCAACTCAAGAAGAGTACAGGGATCGCGTTAGGTCGTGCAGAGAGGAAATTAGAAAGGCAAAAGCCCGGCTAGAACTCAACCTGGCCACTGTCGTGAGAGACAACAAAAAATGCTTTTATAAGTATGTTAATGACAAAAGGAGAGCCAAGGAGAATCTCCATCCTCTATTGGATGCGGGGGGAAACGTTGCCACCAAGGACGACGAAAAGGCTGAGGTACTCAACGCCTTCTTTGCCTCAGTCTTTAGTAGTCAGAGTGGTTATCCTCAGGGTACTCAGCCCCCTGAGCTGGAAGACATGGACGACGAGCAGGATAAACCCCCCATAATTCAAGAGGATGAAGTTAATGACCTGCTATGCCACCTGGACGTTCACAAGTCTATGGGGCCAGATGGGATCCACCCGAGAGTACTGAGGGAGCTGGCGGAGGAGCTTGCCGAGCCGCTCTCCATCATTTACCAGCAGTCCTGGTTAACTGGGGAGGTCCCGGACGACTGGAGGCTCGCCAATGTGACTCCCATCTACAAGAAGGGCCGGAGGGAGGATCCGGGGAACTACAGACCGGTCAGCCTGACCTCGGTGCCGGGGAAGATCATGGAGCGGTTGGTTTTGAGGGTGCTCACGAGCCATGTCCGGGACAACCAAGGGATCAGGCCCAGCCAGCACGGCTTCATGGAAGGCAGGTCCTGCTTGACCAACCTGATCTCCTTCTATGACCAGGTGACCCGCCTAGTGGATGAGGGAAAGGCAGTGGATGTGGTCTGCTTGGACTTCAGTAAGGCCTTTGACACTGTCTCCCACAGCATTCTCCTAGAGAAGCTGGCGGCTCACGGCCTAGACAGGTACACTCTTCGCTGGGTAAAAAACTGGCTGGACAGCCGAGCCCAGAGAGTTGTGGTGAACAGAGTTAAATCCAGTTGGCGGCCGGTCACGAGCGGTGTTCCCCAGGGCTCAGTGCTGGGGCCGGTCTTGTTCAATATCTTTATCAACGATCTGGACGAGGGGATCGAGTGCTCCCTCAGTAAGTTTGCAGACGACACCAAGTTGGGCGGGAGCGTTGATCTGCTCGAGGGTAGGAAGGCTCTGCAGAGGGACCTGGACAGGCTGGATCGATGGGCCAAGGCCAACTGTATGAGGTTCAACAAGGCCAAGTGCTGGCTCCTGCACTTCGGCAACGCTACAGGCTTGGGGAAGAGTGGCTGGAAAGCTGCCCAGAGGAAAAGGACCTGGGGGTGCTGATTGACAGCCGGCTGAACATGAGCCGGCAGTGTGCCCAGGTGGCCAAGAAGGCCAACGGCATCCTGGCCTGTATCAGAAATAGTGTGGCCAGCAGGAGTAGGGAGGTGATCGTGCCCCTGTACTCGGCACTGGTGAGGCCGCACCTCGAATACTGTGTTCAGTTTTGGGCCCCTCACTACAAGAAGGACATGGAGGTGCTGGAGCGTGTCCAGAGGAGGTCAACGAAGCTGGTGAAGGGCCTGGAGCACAAGCCTTATGAGGAGCGGCTGAGGGAACTGGGGTTGTTTAGCCTGGAGAAGAGGAGGCTGAGGGGAGACCTCATCGCGCTCTACAACTACCTGAAAGGAGGTTGTAGCGAGGTGGGTGTTGGTCTCTTCTGCCAAGTAACTAGCGATAGGACAAGAAGAAATGGCCTCAAGTTGCACCAAGGGAGGTTTAGATTGAACATTAGGAGAAATTTCTTTACTGAAAGAGTGGTCAGGCCTTGGAACAGGCTGCCCAGGGAAGTGGTGGAGTCACCATCCCTGGAGGTATTTAAAAGACGTGTAGATGAGGCCCTTAGAGACATGGTGTAGTGGGCATGGTGGTGTTGGGTTGACGGTTGGACACGATGATCTTAGAGGTCTTTTCCAACCTGTATGATTCTATGATTCTATGATTCTATTCTATGATTCTAATACAAACACAAAAAGTTCTTTTATATGAGATTGATATAACTGTGCTATAGTTTATGGTAATGTTTTTCTGCACATCATCATAGTTTGTATGAACAAAAAAGTAATGCAATATTGTATTGTTGGACTGCAAATTAGATCATTCTCAGTTAGCTTCACATAACCTCTTCCAAGCGTCATACAACTTTCTTCAGTTACAGCATTTACTGATAGGAGTTACTAAACAGATTACTATAGTAAGTTACTACAATGATTTAATTTGCAATTTTATGATATTTGGCCCGCTGCTCACTATGCTGATCTGAAAAAAAATGCACTATTATATGTTCTTAAAATGACTAATATCACCAGAATCATGACTTCAAGACATCATGAGGACTTGACTTCATGACATCAGAAGGAGCAATACACAATACTGCTGCTGACAGTAAATGTCCCCTTGTTAAGCTTTACATACTCTTTGCATGTATGTTAGGGTAATTCTGGTGAACTAATTTTATGCAAACCCAATTATTCTTAGATTTAAAATACAGGAGCAGAGAACAGTTATTTCTTGTTAGAAGAAAAAATCTTTTCTATGCATGAAATTCAAGATTTTTTTCTAGTATTCACCAACAACAGAGATTTTGTAATTGCTGTTAAGTAATGTTTCCTGTGCAGTGGTAAAGATATGATTACTATATATTCACAACATCACTTCAAGATTCTACCAAGACATGATAGCTGTCAGAAGAAAGTAATGTCCTCATATTTTTGCAGAGGGAAATTCTCCCGGCTTTAAAATATGTTATTTACAAAGCTGACAAGACTCAATCACACAGACCAATATTTTTTGGTTTCTTCTTTCATCTGCCAATCTGCTCTATACTGAGCTTGTAGTTCACTAGAGACCTCTAAAAGAAAGATTTCCATCTTGTTTTCTTGAATACCCACATGATGTGCACTGGCAGACTGATACTTCACATGGTGAAATTCCTCCTGAATTATCTTCAACTCGTTTTCTTTTTTTCCGTTATTTTCTAATATTTCATTCCAATTCTTTTCTATTTTCAGTATGTGCTGTTCTACATATTGTGATAACTGTCTTCCTCCTTGTGAGATCTGATTTGTATTCTTATCTCCAGATTTCATCACCTTAGAGTTTTCTAACATTGTTGTCAAAGTTTTAGGGAAATAAGTTTTATCTGGTATCTGCTGCTTGAATCTGTAGACTTGTAAATATACAATTCTGTGCAACTCTGCATCTATTATGTTAATATTATAAAATATATATTTATACACAGAACAAACTCTTCAGGTATGATAATTTAAAATAATAGTGCCTATTTACGGATCTTTTATTAAAGAATTGAAAAAGGAGTTCACTGATAGCTTATTTATAATGGAATGGAAAAATCCTGGATTTGGGACATTTTAGCATAAATATGGTCATTACCCTTGCCTTCTTGCATGAGCCATTTCATTACAGATTGTCTTGCCCTGATCTTTGACCTTCTGTATCAAGATAGAGAATACTAACCTACAAATGCCTCGGATTGACTATACCAAAGACTTTTGTTAAAAACATAGTTTGTATTCAGAAGGCTTCATAGACTGTTGGATATACTTCAGCAATAAGTGCAAGCTATGTGTTTACCAAAAGTCATAAAATTCAATATAGCTATTCACCAAAAAAAAGGGTCATACCCTAAGAAAACAGTGAATAAAAAAATCTGAATTATGCCCTGTGCAGCTTAGGAAGTCAAACAATGACAACTAGAAGGTGCTGGATCCTAACTAGAACAGACAACCAAGTAAGTCATCTTTCCTTTCTTTGCAAAACCAGCATTCTAACAAATGCTAAGAGATTCACCAACTATAACAAACTGACATTCAGTATCCAGTCATCTAAATCCTGAGCAAGCTAAGGAAGATGTTAATGAACAAAAAAATCTAAGCAAGTTTAATATTCTTGAAAATTCAGTCTGGACTTGGGTCACAGCATAGACTTGACAGTACACTGGTAGTTGATTTAAAGAGAAAGATAAGACATTCATTATTCTTATACTCCTGTTTCTCTGCATTATTTAATACTCAGCCATGAGATCTGTCTAGCTTGTTTGATCTAGGGAGAATGTGCTATACCTTTTTGTCAGAAATGAGCAATAATAGAACCTGTCCTCCACAACTAAGACCTGCACTTGTGGTGAACAGCATAATTATCAGTGTAATCTCAGATCCTATCTATATACCATGATTAGATGATATATCATATATATTAGGTGATACAATTCACATGAGATGGACTGAAAAGCCAACAGCTTAGCAGACAGCTTTACCTCTCTCTATCTCAGGAAAATGATGTCACCTTCACCAGGGAGATACTTGGACAAGATCAGTTCTTGAAGGAATATTTACTAGTTCAGTAGAGTAAATAGTCATAAAAGACTCATAGAAGTATTGTGAAGCTCTCACAACTATACTGTAGTCTCCTGGGGCTGAAATTGTACCACTATAAAGAAGAAAATAATCTGTGTTCTGGGAAGGCTACATTGCTTAGATATGTAAATTAAGAAGTTAGCCTTTTTATGCTCCCTACCTACTCAATGGAAAAAGAGAGGCTCTTTCAAAGGGAAATTCAGTTTAAATTCTTAATATAGAGACTAAAATACTTTTGGAGTAAGTGCTTTCTCTTATTTGGCTACCAAAAATGAGGAAGACGACTCATTAACCTCATGAAGTTCAACAAGGCCAAGTGCAAGGTCCTGCACCTGGATTGGGCAATCCCCAATATCAATACAGGTTGAGGGATGAAGGGATTGAGAGCAGCCCTGCCGAGAATGACTTGGGGGTACTGGTGGATGAAAAATTGGTCGTGAGCTGGCAATGTGCGCTAGCAGCCCAGAAGACCAACCATATCCTGGGCTGTATCAAAAGAAGCGTGGCCAGCAGGTCGAGGGAGGTGATTCTGCCCCTCTCCTCTGCTCTGGTGAGACCGCGCCTGGAGTGCTGCATCCAGTTTGGGGTCCCCAACACAAGAAGGACATGGACCTGTTGGAGCGGGTCCAGAGGAGGCCACAAAAATGATCAGAGGGCTGGGACACCTCTCCTATGAAGAAAGGCTGAGAGAGTTGGGGTTGTTCAGCCTGGAGAAGAGAAGGCTCTTGGGGAGATCTTATTGTAGCCTATCAATATATATAAGGGGCTTATAAGAAAGATGGAGAGAGACTTTTTACCAGGGCCTGTAGTGACAGAACGAGGGGCAACAGCTTTAAACTGGAAGAGGGTAGGTTTAGATTAGATACAAGGGAGGATTTTTTTACAACGAGGGCGGTGAGTTCCCGGCCTTGATAGGGGGGTTGGACTGGATGATCTTTAAAGGCCTCTTCAAATCCAAAACACTCTATGATTCTATAATTACATAAATCATGTATCTTAACTTTTGTGTTGTTAGTATGAAGTTGTCACAAAAGACAACCTATAAATAATATTTTCCCTTTTTGCTGGTTGGCTACAAAACTGTCTCAGCCAAGCAGAAAGTGATCTGCCCTTGTTCAGGTCTTCACTTCTCAGATGAAATGTCATATATCTTGATATGACACTTCATAGTTCAACAAGAATTACAAATTTTAACTAGAATTGAAGTCCTTTGGGACATTGGCTACCAAAAATGCATTAATTTAAAGTTGAGGCACTCAGCTGTTTTCTCCTTCTGGAGAGAAAATGAGAGATCTTAAGTCAAGAGCTTAATACACCACTGGGAGGTACTCAGATACTACTGTGATGAGTATCAACAGAATGAATAAGGAATATCTAATACATAATAAAAGCAATGTGGGAAAGGGTTGACTTTCAGAGAACTACCTGCTCTTTTCATGATAACTTGGCAGCATATGTGCAAGGCGTGCATATATATTTATAATCCTACTTTTTTCTACTACACAGTGATGATAGTGATCTCCTCTTTTGCACTATGCCCATGTGACAAGCCTGATTTCTTCAGAAAGAGATACATGCCAAGCTGCAAATATGGCTGAAAGGCCTGGATGCTTTTAAGTTACTACATTTTGCCAGAACAAACAAGAATACTAATCATAAGCATGAAATAATTAACATGAAAAAAACTAACAACAAATCATCCTGCTGGATGGTAGCACACCGGAATGAGTGGAGCATAAAGATTAATAGATAAAAGATAAACAGTGAGGTCAATCACAAGTGCAGTTACTATTACACTTTTTTCCTCTTTGACTCTTGTTTTGAAGAGCAAATTTAAAAATAATCTGAAAAGAAAAAAAACTTTAAAAGATGTTTAGGGTAGGAAGGATTTGGGGCCATTAACCTTGACAGAGCTCTCTTTGCCCTAAGCAATCTTTGTGCTTTCATAACATGAGCCACCAATGTTCATTTGGAGGCTGAGATGAAAATACAACTGTATTTCACTCATGGACTAGTACTCATGTTTTGTTAAATGTACCCACTTAGTCACTGACATAGACTCGCTTTCCCGATGCACCTTAAGAGAAAGTGCAATTATTCAAATGTGAAAACTCCATATAATTTTTTTCTTGCTGATGTATTCCAGTAATTTAGGCTGTGTCCAGGATGATCATGTAATCACCTTCAAATGTATTGCCCTAAAGTATAGAGAACTGCCAAGTTACAAACTTAGACTTCTAAAAAAAAGAAAATTACATACTGTAAAAACAGTATACAATATTCTTACTAGAAATAAAAAATAAGATTAGAAGCAATGTTTCTGATCAGAGGGAGTCAAACTAATAGAATGAGGTTAGCCAGAAAAAAAGAATAAGAAAGGGAAAACTGTGCAGGGAAAAATCATGAAAAGATTAAAAAGACATGCCTTATGCAAAATAGGAAAAAACACATGAAACGGAAGGAATGTTAAAAGTAAAATGCTGGGGGAGAAATGTAATGTAATGATTGGATCAAAGGAGTAAGCTAGAAGTCACACGAGTGTTACTAAGAATGATTAACAGTAATAATAATGACGAAGATGATTGAACTGATTTGTTTTAAAAAGAAAAGTCAGGAACTAAGAACAGTTGCGATGGAAATGAAATAAAACTCACAGAAAGAACAATTTGAGCCACTTGAAAATGCCACTAATATCTCTGCAATCTGACTAAATGTATACTTCCTAATGCATATTTTAGTGCCCATCAACAGTACATAAAGTGTTACACAGAAATGCATGCATAATAATAATACAAGCCTAAACCATTCAGCTGTATCACAAATAATAATTATCTGGGACACTAAAAGATCATGGCAAAAGCTAATCTAATAAGTCTTCCATTATCCTTTAATACTTTAAAACTGTGCCGTGAGCTAAACAGTTGTCAAAATTGAGTTCTGTTTACACCGAGCTGAGTATCAGTGAAATAAACAGAGATCACTGCTGAGCTCTAATTACAAAAACAAATTGTTCTCTCTGTAATCGAGCTGAAAAGGTTAGTCTCCTTCTCCTCCTACCCCCCCCCCCCCCATCAGACTTTATGCTTATTGGAGGCACAAAGGCAGATGAAAGATCATATGTCATTTGTTGAGCAAATAGAAATTGTAAGAGAGGGGACATAATAGAAAGACCCCACCAGATAACACTGATTAGCTGCTGCCTTACAGGGATGAGGTCACGGAGAGCACAGTGACTACTTTATACCAGATATTGTATTTCATTTTAACTCAGCTAATGGCATACTCCTTTCTCTCCAAAGTGCAGTGGCTAAAATGTGGTCTACCAGATAAGTGCAGTCCATGGCTATCCTCCTTCTGAAGGGAGGTACAGACTGCAGAGGTTACGCAGAGAGGCACAGGGGATCTGTTCTCGCTCAAGATCATATGGACTGCCATTCTTCATATCCCATATGTAAAACCTGCAGTTGTATACACTCCACCTCACACAAATAAATATTTGTGGAAAGTTGACTGCATATGGATTCAGGGACTATACTATTAATAAGCATTTTGTATTGTGAAGTACTGCCCATATGAATGTCCAACATGAACGGAAATAGAATAGCTCACTACTTCTCATGTCTTCTAAGTTTTTATTCATTTCTACTGGGGAAAGATTGCGTGCTATTCGTTTTGCAGCAATGAAGTCTTACATTGATAGGCACTTTGATGCCAATATTTTTCTTCTATCACAGTCACAGATTAGCTAGTGTCTGGCACCAGCATGGATGTTCATACCTGAATATAATGTAGACTGCAGGGTAACAGCCATGTTGCCTGTACCATCACTTCTCTACAGATATGTAATTCATTTCTTGAAAGAAATTCTATTACAATGCAACTAAATATAACACAGCTCCTCAGCAGGTATCACTGTGGTGAGAATAGCCCATCACAGTCAGACTGTAAAAATTTGTTTCACACAAGCCAGTCTCTGCTTGTTCACTGTCAGAGACAATACATTTTGCATCATCACTTACGTTGTTTTCCTTATCTGGCATGATAGTTACAATCTATATTTCTCAGCTCTGTGCCCCAGGGACTAAAACTATCAAAGTACAAGGAAAGCAAATACGCTAATAAAAATGCAACCCATCTCATGAACAGAACCAGAGTCACCTTTGATTTCCAATGTCCTCATAGCCCTACCCAAGTCAGCTGCTAAATTACTACTTTAAGACACTGAAAGCCAGCATGAGAAAAGCTCTTATTTTATGAATAACTGGTACCTAACACACACAGCCTAGCTCAGGTAAGAATACTGATTCACTATAACTAGTACATAGTTTTGCATATAGAACTCAAATCAAAGAAAAAGTTACTGAGAAACTTTATTACAGTATGGTAAAGCATACTGTTCCTTTCAGTGATGAATTACAAAAACAAAAACAAAACCAGAAAAAAGGCAATTAAATCTACTTAATTCCAACTTCCTACAAAACTGCACCAGATCTAAAAATTTAAGGCTCATTTAAAGCAAATGGAGTGGGTCATTTACAGCTTATTGAAGATGTCAATCAACTGGAGATATGGGAAGAATTTAAACACATGTAAGTACTGTCAGTCCTCATGCCTGATTTTTTTCTTCTTGTTCTACTAAGGGGAAAACTTTGGTCTTGCACTCCTATTGGAACTAGAAATTCCTCCCAAGGTAGGTTTCCATTTATAACTCTTTCATAAAATAACTCCTCTAATACTAGAGACATTAAGAAACCTCGTGCTCTAGAAGTGGAATGTCAACTTTCTCTATCTAGACTAATTAAATACAAATAATTTTACAGTTTGCTATTAGCACCTTGGGATTTTTAACACATTTGACTAGGTGCATTGTATCTGCACTTATATTTCATTTGCAAAATCTGACTGCTATAGATATTGGAATCTTTAAAATTCTTTTGAATTTGTTTGTCTGTAGTACAAGTCTGAACTTTCTGTTGGGAAACATGATTTCAGAGTAATCATCTGTGGTTTGTAAGAAAAAGACATCATTCTTTGATATCTTTCTTATAATTGTCCAATTTGAGATGGGAGAGCATAAAATCTTTACTCTAAACAGAAGTAAAAACTGAACAGAAGTCTGCACCATTTGCTTGGGTAGTTCCTAGCAAAATGGGACTCATGATCTGATTAGGCCTGTAATACAAACATAAAACAATAAATAATGAATAATAGTGGAACTTTTAAGGTCTTACCTGTAAATAAGTTTTATAATTAAGATGTCACCTTTAAAATACAATGTAATATGAATGCATTCAGTTTAAGAGTTTGATGTCTCATACTTTACACAATGATAGTTTCCATCTTGCTGTAATTCTGGTTTGGTAACTTGAAAATCTAACCTACTGCTTAAACTTTAAGACCTACATTTTTTGCATACTCAGAACAGGCATTCGTTCTTGCCTCACGCAAAACAAGTAGCTTACATGAAAAAGATAAAATAAAATAGGACAAAATTGCAGGAACCAATATTGTAAATAGTTTGAGACTATCTTGAAACATCTTGCCTATATCTAGCAGGAACTCTTATTCAAAGGATGTGATTTTTTCAGAAGACGAATGAAGACCTTTTTTTTTTCTATTGCAGCATCTGTGAAAATGCACATAAAAAATTGTGTGTCAGGATGTGCTTAATGCTAGAAAACTTTATAAACTGCAACAGGCTAAAATAATTGTCCACTTCTTCATTTGGTCAAAAGTAAGATTTTTACCCAGAAGTGTAAAAAAACCATGGCAGTTGTCATCTTTTTGTTTTGCTTTAAGCAGCTTTGCAGTGTGGATTCCTGACTTTTCAGGCTAGCAAACATCACTAGAAAAGACCCAGTTCTGACAGAAACAAGCCTCTCCTTTCTTTAGGCTGTAGTTCCACAATATGTAAAGCTAAGCCAGATTAGTACTGCCTGGCACCCACTCTGAATGAGTTTCTACCCTCTTTTAATGTTATGGTGAGTAGGTTCAAGTGGCTAGAAGAACAGAAAAAACCTCCAAATAGTTTTCCGTTAGTTCACCTTCCTGAATTGGCTTGCTGCAGAACCATGTGAGCCCTCTCTCCATTGAAATCTCTAGCTAGAGAAAAGGCAACATACCAGGTTGATGGAACCAGGGCTGTTTATCTGATTTAGACCAGTTAAAATTGTGAAAGTAACTTTCTAACATTGGAGAGACTGTGATGGACCATGTGGTCATCAGGACCTAACTCTTGTCATGGACAGTCGCTCACATTTTTATCTCTCCCTTTAATGTTAAAGGTTTCCTTCTTGTTTTAAACACATTAATGCCTTCCTAGGAATTGTCCTTCCTAGGCAATAGCCGCTTCCAGTGCCAAAGAAAGCTGGTCACAGAAGAGATTTCTAGGATGTGAATTCTTCACAGTGAGGACGAGTCTCCCTGTGCAACCTGGGAGCACAAGATACCTGCTTGCCACATATATTCACAAAAATAGTATAAGTATAGCCACTTTGAGCCACAAACTGATGGACCCTAACCTTACATCTGCTTCTGAAGTAAGGTCAACACAAAGGTGTCACAGAATCTAAAGGGTAAAAAATAGCTGGTTCAAGATCATCCAGCTGAAGAAGGATGTGGTGATGGAAGAAAAAAGATTATTCTGAATATACATATATTACGAATGTTTTCAATTTCCTCAAATTATATACCGTATGCTTACTTAGGTAGTACAAAGTCTCAAGATCTCATTAGACATACAGAGAAAGTAACAAGAATTCCTTGGTTTTACCTCAATAAATATTGTCTTTTTCTTTTTAAGTTGGATTTGATAGAAACCATCAGTGTAGTAATCTCTTCCTGCTCATACTGTTGTGTTAGCATTATGTAGAAATCGAGGACACAAGCACAATATAAACAGAACAAGAAAATTAGTTGTTTAAAAGGACAAGCTACCACAACCTATCATATCAACAATTCATATTTTCCACTGGTTCTTAATTCACTTTCAATGCCAGTTCAAGAACCTGGCCATAATATTTAAGGCTTTGCTGAGCAGGATGCATCCGAGAATAATTCTCTGTTCACTGCACAATGAGACAGCTGTGTCCCTCTGGGTCACTCTTCGCAAGTGTGAAGCTCCCAAGACTAGAAATAAAATGTTCGCAGTTGATGGCTGTCATTTGATGGAAAAGACACATCACAAGAAATAAAGAGGGGCTCCAGTCAGATCCTCCTACACTGAGGAAGTAATCAAAGCCAAGAATAATAACGAAAGTAAAGAAAAACAGAAGCTAAACAGCAGTAAATAAAAACTGCCACGTCTGTAAGCTAAGGGTTGAAAAGCCAAGCCTGTCATTAACACTAACACCTCCATGGCTACATCAAACTTGGCGTGGTGTGGATCTACCGGGAGGTATATATTGCCTCCGGCTCCCCATCCACATACCTAATTCCCATTTTTTTAATGGAAACCAGGGTGCAATGAGATAAAAATGAATTCAACAGAGGTGTGGGGTCCCATCCTGGATTTTGTCCCAGTAAGCAGTTGAGCACAAGCAGGTTTCACAAATTTGGTCATGTTGATACCTAAATGATTGAGGTTGTTCGTTCTCACAAGCTGTGATAGGAGGCACCTGGAAATGTGATTAAAGGGTAGGTAAGACCTGAATCCTATGGACTTTAGCATACTGTACTTATGAACAAAATGAATGTGCTATATCTTTCTTTGTCTTTTCACTAGAAATATGACTTTAACATTTTTTACACCCTCACGGGTTTTACAAGGAAATGGGAGTCATTTTGTTTCCCTTCATATAACACTGCTTTCAAATTTTATTTATTATTTGCCCAAACTTACTCTCCTTGCACACTATTCCTACGAAATAGCTGGAAGAGCTACTTTGGAATCAAAACGATTTCTGCTGGATAGAACAAATGGCAGGATATGCTTGAAGAGTTACACGGCTGACAGTCGCCACTGAGAATAAAGCGTATAATGGTAATTCTCAGCATGCGTCAGGGTGGAATTCAAGCTCAGCTGAACAGAGTTGCAGGTATCCTTGTCTACCTTTGAGCTGTTCAACCTGACAGTGCAGTGTACCATAGCTTTACATTCAGATCTGTTTTGTTCTTTTCAGTAAGAAAATCCTGAATACAGGATTGATGGCATTGCTCGTTTGAATCAGCAAGCAACCTATTAACGGGACACGACTGGGTCAAATATTCCACAAGTGTCAGGTTTTATTGTAACCTCTTTTTAAAACAGAAATTGAAAGAAGTTTGCTTTTCCTAAGGTTCCAGATGAAGGAATTTAAAATAAATATATATTGTAATTGAATGAGAATCTAAGGAAAAAATGCAAAACCTCTCAGATAATCTAAAAGGCTTCCTTGTCTAAGATGTGAGCGACACTCTGTGGAGCTCAAAATGTTGATTCCTTCTCTATGGATTCTTTGTCTGGATCTGGGTTAGTAAATGTAAAAGTGCCACAGCAAGAAACTGTCTATACCGTGTAACTACTCTACCTATAATGTCCATACAGCTGCAATGATATCAGGCAGACCTTTGGCCTGGGCCAGCTATCATTCTGCCAGGCTGTCTCAGACATGATTCAGAAGTCAGCATAGTCAGGAATCACGGCTGTGTGATCCTTCTGCTTAGCGTAATGCTCTTCTTGGATTTTATCTTGGACCTTCACAAAAATTCTGTGTGAAAAAGAGCCTCGGTAATTCCAAAAGCAGGTGACTTTTCTGTGCTGCAGGGTAAAAGAGACTGCAAGTATGTCTGTGGCTAGATCATGAAGCTCGGTTTCGGGGTCGGAGACCCTTGCAGTCAAGAGTTCCTATGGTTTATTTGCACAAAGTAAGGCTATGAGGGTGTTACCTGACAGGATTTGAGCAACAGTGAATAAAGATGGATTACCAGTCTGCTTCTTTTGTGTCTTCTGACTCTCCCTTTACCAGACCCAGCCATGAAGCTGCAGCAAACCCCATGAAGCTATGGCAGCCTAGTTAGGAGCCACAGCAACCCAAACGGATCCCACTGCAGTCCATAAAGCAGGAGTGGACAAGCAGCCTAAAGTATTGCTTTGATGAAAGACCTCCACAGTGCATCGGTGAACACCAGAGCACGTAACATCACATGCATTCCCCGAAAAACTCTGGAAGATTAATCCTTATCAATTAAACAAGCGAATTTAAAGAAGATTTGTTCAATCGCATTAAACGACTGTGTGGATATTCTTATATTTTTCTTGTTATACTCTTATTCTTTTCCTTATTTTTATTCTTATTCCTATTCAGAACTAAAATGCTCCTGATTCACTTTACTCTCGTTCACTTTGGAACTGATTTAAGCTCAGCCAAAGTAAGTGTATTTTAAGCCCAAATAAAGATATCTATATAGAGATTTAAAATTATTTGACTAATCCACCTGTAATGTTAGTCTGGACAAATTTTCACAGCTGCT
The DNA here is from genome assembly GCF_964195595.1 of Calonectris borealis. Classification (NCBI taxonomy): domain Eukaryota; kingdom Metazoa; phylum Chordata; class Aves; order Procellariiformes; family Procellariidae; genus Calonectris; species Calonectris borealis. The sequence continues at coordinate 183,537,556 of NC_134312.1, forward strand.
TCAGTGTAGAAAAAGACAAAAACATTGACTTGTGCTAGAATGAGAAAAATAGTAAAAATAATGGATGTTTGCATTCCTGAGTGGAATTCTGCAACAATAACTTGTGAAAGATCTCTGCAAGTATTTTTCCAAGGGTGAGGAAAGTCAAAATGACAACAGGGTAAGGAACGAGCCTAAAACAGGCATTTGGCAAATTGTGTAACAAAGGAACAATAAAAATATCATTAAAATACTGTCTTTGATATGCATTATTACTAATATACCAAGCAAAAATGGGCATTGCCACTATATGTACTTGAAAATGTTATTCCTATTTGCCAAAACTCCCAGGAAGTGTGAGAATGAAAATCAGAAGGAGCTGAAAATAGGAAATTGATGGCACTATTGGAGACTACCAATATAATGTGGGTTTTTTTCCAGAAAAAGGAAGCAAAACATTGCATTTTTACTTGCATGTTAGTAACAGGTATAACTATCAAGTCTTTCATAAAAAATCATTATGAAGAGGCAGACTTGAGTCATTTGAATCACAAGTGAAAGATAAAATTCAAGATGAAAATGAGACAGCTATGGATCTCTCTATAATGGATTTGGAATAAATGTGTCTTCCCCCCCCCCCCCCCCCCCCCCCATCTTTCTGTTATGGCCTAAGAAAGAATTGAAAATGACATCACATTTCTGCAACATTTCCACATTTCTTCAGAGATTCTGTTTCTACTCTCTGATTTTAGACGCTAAAGCTCATATACTTTTTTGAGTTGAAAATTGAGTTAGATAAGAGGAGGGTATATTTTAATTAGTAACCAAGGAAATGTTTGTAATGAATGGAACACATCCAAGAAAGGTAGGCATTATGCAAGCCAGCACAGAAAAAAGGCTGGTGACATTTCAATTCATTATAAGAGAGTGTTTTTAAATTAAAGACAAGTGACAGGCATAGAAAAGCACATAATCTCAGATAACTTGTCAGCTAGAGTGAAGTCACAAACTGTACACTTAATAAGGAAAAAAAAAAGCTAGAGTAAAAATTAACCATATTTGGAGAAGGAAGAGCAAAGAAAAAATTCGGCAAATAAAATCCCAATTGAACAGGGCACATAAAAATTGGTAACCAGACCAAAACCAAATATTTACTTGATTCTATACATTTTTTAAGTCTTAAAAATAAGAACTGCAGCAGCTGGTTGTAAGTGAGGAATGTGATGTAACAGATACCTCACAGAGGCAGTAGAAAGAAAATACCCGGTGGAACCCAGTGTAATTATAATGCCAAGATACAAATTATATAGGAATGATGAAGTACATTGCACTTAAAACAACTAGTCGAAGAGTTCACAAGAGGATAAACATCGCTTACTTGATTTACTTTTTAACATTCAACAGGCCAGGTTGAAAATGTAATTATCTACGTGCTACACTGTAATGCTGGCCATAAAGCACTCAAATTCAATGTCTCTGTAGAAAAGAAAAAGGAAAAAAAAAATTACTACAGTAACATTTAACTTAAAAAATGGGAACTACCCGAACATGACAAAGCTTTTTAAAAGGAAATTGAAAAGGACAACTAAAAGACTAAATGCTTGCAGATAGCATGACAGACTGCTTAAAGATACTATACTGGATTTCAGAGTAACTGTATACCACTTACCAAAAACACTTTTAAAGGACAGAAAAATAGCCAGCATGGTGAAACAGCAGAGTAAAGGAGGCCATTAGAAGTAAAAAGATAGTCTTAAAAAAGTGGGAATTGTATGCAAATTAGGAAGAGAAAAATGCATAAAGTCAAAAAAATAAAATGTTATAATATTGTAAGGAAGGATGGAAAAGGTCTTGAAGATAATTTGTTCATGACATAGCAAGTAATGAGGAGAATTTTTACAAAAAAAATTGGAAAAAAATGAAAGTCTGACAGAGAATCAGTGGATCGGTAGGGCTGACGGAAAATCAGCATATAATACAATACTGAAAGAATATAAGATCACAAGTACCCACCCCTCAAAAAAAAAAAAAAAAAGAAAAGAAAAAAAGGGAAAAACAGTTTGAAAGGGACCCTAGGGAGATTCCCAGAATGCAGTTATTTTGAGCATAGACATGAGTCATAAAAACTGCCTGCATCTGAAAGAATAATAGACTAAATTTTAGAGAAAATAATAGGTAAAACGAGTCCTGACAAATCAGCAGACCATATGGAACCCAAATATGAAATTGGAGCGTTGTAACACTATCACTTAAACTAGCTTTGGTACCAAACAAATGTGAGTAGTAAAATCTGAGAGTGATTGTGAAGAGCTGCAGATAGATGTCATGCTATTCAATGACTACAATAAAATGGCACATGAGATTCAGTGTCAACAAATGTAGGTAATGTACATGATGAAAAACAGTAACAACTCTCAATACACAAACTATGGTCTCTTTGTACTCTTCTGGACAGTTAACCGAAGATGTCAGCTCATAGCTTATCAAGAGATCAGTTAGAATAAGAAGAAATCTTGGAAAAGGAATAGAGAATAAAACACAAAACATTACTCTGTTTAAATCCACAGCTGCTGTGTCTAGACTTCTGTATGCAGTTCTGCTCATGCCATGTTCAAAAGAATATAACAGAACTGAAAAGATAAAAAAGGGCAGCAAAAATGATCAAAGTTATAAAAAAGCTTTCGTAAGAGAAGAGATTAAATAGACTAAGATTTTTTAGCTTGGAGAAAACATAACAAAGGAAAAATATGAAAAGATTTTTGAATCGTGATTGTCACTGGAAAGACTAATAGGAAACAATTATTCACTGTTTCTCCTAAAGCAAGAATTAGGCACTGCCAATGAAATTATCAGGTGGCAGGTTTCAATCAACAGCGGTATGTTTGTACACACACCTAAATAAGTTGTGGAGATCATTGTGCAGGTCATTATGGATGCCAAGGGTCTGTAACACAATTAGACAAATTCATGGAACAAAAATCCACATGGGCTTGATGGAAAAATGTCTTTTTTATTTTCTTGCATTCTTTTCCTTCGACCCTTAATTGCACAGGGGTGTAATTGTCCTAAAGTCTTTGTGCAATTGCTGGAGAGTGACAGGAAATTCCACAAGGTGACTCAGATGTTACATCTAGGTAGATGATCGAATTACCTTCAGCTAGTATAAGTGAAGGGCATGCATATAGTACAGTTGCCTTGGACTGCATGATGAGTTGGAGTTTGTTACCTCACAGTAACTTCCACATCTCAACCCTTACTAGACAGAGTTGTTTTCATATGTTTTTAAATTCCTACAGATTAATATCTTACATAGTAAAGAAAATGTTTAAATCAGTGTGGTTGTTAGTGCTGAATCAGTGCTTGCACTGCACCTTCCCAGCAATTTTTATTACTCTTGTTTTCATATCCATTATTCTGAATGTCAGGGAGCTATTTTTAAGTACTAGCTTAGTTCAGTTTAATAAAAGATATTAAAATATCTGCACCAGAATAATTAAAAGAATTCCTTATTAAGAATTTAGTTTCATAAAATCAAATGCATATGTAGCTAACTGCACGACTGTTCCAGACAAGATACATTTTGCGGGAATAACATTATACAGTCTGCACTAAAATAGTGATATAGAAAAAGACAGATGCAACCAGGATTATGAAAAGTCACAGAAAGTATAGTTAAAAATTTCAAATGTGTAATAGATAATTTGGCTACTCTTTCAACAGTTTTTAATATGATCACTATTACTACTAAATTATTCTTTTAAGCTGAACTTCCTTCCTTTTCAAATCTGATTGTTTTCAGCAGTAGAATAATCATAATATTTAATTCTTACATTTATTAGAATGAAGTTTTCTGATGATTTTCAGTGAAAGGAAGTAAAAGACTGACTTAATTTCAAAAAGCTGGGGGCTCTAAAGCCCAAATCAGAAACAATGTTAAGGGACTAAATTGGTCATTATTGACTCTATTGATGTATAATGGTGCAAGACAACATACAGAGATATGAAAAGCTGTGTAACACTATCAATTAAAGAAAGATTCATACTACTTCCAGTAATGCACACTTTTGCCTTTCCATTCTGTAAACTAGATAAACTTGGAATATTTTGTGAACTGTAAATTTAACTGTGAATAGCAAAGCACAAATTTGAATTATCTGAATTATATTTCCCATCATTTCTGAAATAGAAATTTATAGTCATTAAAAACTGTCTACTTAAGGGTTTCACAAAAATCTTGAGGTTTTCAATTATAAAACCGGTCGGGGTTTTTTGTTTGGTTTTTTTTGTTATAAATATACTCTCCATCTTCTCTTCCTCTGTAAAAGTAATTTTTTTTTTTTTAATTTAAAAAGGAAAGGTTGCATTGCGGATAAGAAAAAAGGAAACTAAACCATCAGAAGAAAGTAGTCAAATTTCCCAAAGTAAACTAACTACCTTGACGGGGGGGGGAGGGGAAATAAAAAAAATCCAGATGAGATGTTTACTCCACTACTTGTTTATCAGCTAACAAAGTTGAAAGAGCAAACACAAAAGCAAAAGACAGCCAAAGGTATTTGACTGATGTACAACACATTTACTCTCTGAGATAGTTCTGAGGGGCACTTACAGAGTTAAATAGTTGTTATTAAGGTTACTCTGAACATGAGATGGTACGTAAAACATTTTTGAAAATTCCATTCAATTTGCCAAAAATGCAGTTCAATCTTAATCTGTGTGAGCCTTGTAAGAAAGCAGATTATGTTCACGACTAATAACGCTGATGCTGAATAGCAACTTGTGAGACCAGATCTGTATTGTGAAGTATTGCTGGCAAAGCTATGTCATCTCAAAGTGTGAAAAAAAAAGACAACCCTAGTTCACACAGTTATTTGGCAGAAAACTCTGACATTCACGAAGATATATATTTAATTTAGTTTATTTCTTTCAGGGACACAGTGCAGAAAGGTAAGAAGGAGACCTCTTTGTGCCAGCATATGCAACATCTACAGCAGCTGGCTCTGGTGATGGAGTTGAGATGAGAGTGCCAGGTGTACTCCTGCAGATAAACCTCACCTGACCACCAATGGCATATACTATAGTGGGTGTGATACAACAGGATAGACCCCAAGTATCTTAAATAAATATTTACTTAGATTTAATAGGATTGTTACTGTATGTTTATGAAATGCCAGTTGATTCTTAAATGTATTTGCCAGGGATTAACAGCTATTCCAGAATCCATTGCTATTTAATGAACATACAAGAACTGTCTCAGATGTGATAAGGAGTTAGGTTTAATAAGATCATGAATTACTTCAACTCACCAAATGATAAAAATTTACTGAAGATTAACACTATGTAAGGTACAGATATCTTATATAGAGGTTAATCCTTAAATTAATATGTTTTTATTCATCCCTTGGTATTTAATTAACTTAAATTATAATAGTTCCAGTGGTCAGATAAATATGTTAATTTATTTTGATTTCAAGTAGAGGTCTATGTAATCTAAGACCATCCCTTTCCTTTCCTGTGAGTCATTTCAGTAAAGCATTTCAGCACGTAGGGCTTTTTAGAAGCCAAAGTACAAGTTGATCTCAGATTCTAATTTTAAACCTTCAACACAATATTCTTTATTGCTTCTGGCACCAGCAATTTGGCCATAAGAATTCACAAGAAAAGCCAAATAGATGAATATTTAAGCAAAACATCAAAACCTAAGAACCTTACACAGGCACCCAATTTTGTGAGTGAAGAAACGGTTCCCAAGTGCAAATACGTGGAAGAGGGAACAATGGCTGTGCAAACAGAAATCATATTTCTCACATGGAAGAGAGATTCACCACCTCCACATCATGACTCTGATTAAATCGGAAAGATTTGTTGAATAAATTAATGATTATGAGTCCAGAATAAACTTGGGCTGGAACCATTAACACTTATAACATGAGTAAGAGACACGGAAGACAAAAAGTTGGAATAAACAATGGCCAATATGCAAAAAGCTGGTTCCTGCAAAATCACTGAATGGCAATTCATCTTTCATAACTTTAGATATCTACAATTATTGAACTACATCTGAGTTAGTCATCTTTTACTGACAGTAGAGAGGAATAAGCATTTGAGGGTGTGATTCACCTAAAATAGGTCAAATGAATCATGCTCCAGAAGTACCTATTGCTCTCCTCATTAATTCTAAAGTACTTGTCAACTAATTAACTATTAAGAATCAGAGTAACTAGCTCAGAGGTAGGTAAGATGGTAGGTGAAATGGTAGGGACAAGGCTCCTGAGAACTTCTGACTGTTCTTTCCTTCAACAGGGTTGAAAATGTAGAGGTTTGGGATATTAAGGTTTCTTTTTCTTTTCTTAACTAACAAAACGTTGAGGTCTAGGTTTTCCAGTTTCCTTGTACTTAGAGAAGACTAAGTATCTAGGAGAAAATCTAAGCCTTAGTTTTGAATCCACTTTGGAATGGTAAAATTCACTCTAAATGAAGATGCCATAAACTTGTATTTCCTGGATTTCACTAAGATTCTGCAGGTATTTTTTGCTGTCTTGAACTTAACAAGTTTTTTACTTTTGTTATATTTTCCAGAGTACTCTGTCCCAAATCTTGCCAGTAAACTGAACAAAGGCACTATATCCCTAAGTAAAAATATCTTCATATGTATTTTAAGGAAGTATTTTATTTCTGTTCAGCTACAAAAGCTTATGCAAAAGAATGATGTTACCTGACATTGGATTAAAAATAAAAAGTTATGTTTTGTTGATTTATAACGATAAATAAATACCATACTGTGTTGGTTCAAAATGGGCAAGGCAGTACAGCTTTGCTGACTCTGATGAACTTCTACGGCAAAACCGCAAGCACCTCTCTGATATGCATTCCAGTTTAGGATTATTTAATTGCAGCTATTTTCTAGGAAAAATACCAGTTTTGATCACTTTTGGCAGAGAATTATATTCAACAGAAGCACTCTACCTCTAAGAGTAGGGCAGTTTCTTGTTTTTTAAGAAATCTGAGTGTTTTGATTACTTGCTTTTTTCCTCCTGTGTTACCTGTTATCTTCTCACACCTTAAACTTCTAAGCTTCTTTTTTTTCTCTTTCTTCTTCCTGTAATTCTTTCTCTCTCTGTCTTTCCATACTTCTGTATATCAGAAAAGGAATCAAGTTTACAATAAGGAAAGCAGTATAGTACTTATCTTTCAAATGTGCTTGTAAAAAGTTTAAATATAAAAGAGTCTTCTTTTTAATAAACGATGAGCCAGCTACTGTTGTCATGTATTCCTGTGAAAAGCTGCAGAAATGTAATAAATCTACAATGATCTGTAATTCTACTGACATCTGAATCTAAGTCTTAAAAGAATTTAAAGAAACCTTTAGGTTTTAAATAGCAAAGAAATGTTTAGGCTTTAAATAATAGCTTATTTTGTCTTGCTTAAAGAGGTTGCACATCTCCTGAGATCACTGTAAAATAATAGTGAATTAGCGATAGGGTAATATTTCTTAAAAACAAGAGGAAGCTGGGTTCCCAATTTTCACTGAGCATCTAACCTGTCTTTGGGAGACTCTTTTCTGGTGCCAAAATTCTAGCAGCATAAATATTTCTGCTATTCTGCATATATTAAGAAAAAATATGACTGTACACAAAATAAAACACATAAAATTAAAAATAAAGGAATAAAATTAAACATTAATAATAAAGAATGAATAAACAGACATGTGAATATAACAGAAATATAGGTATTATCAATACTTCTGTATAGGTAAAATTCACAACTTTTATAACTATATATCAATAACAAGGCTTAAACATCTCGTGGGATTTTATTTTACAATAAATATCAGGAAGCCAGAAAATTTTGACATAAGATTTATTTTGGAAGTCCAAACTATTTAAATTCTGTTCTTATCTTGAAATAACCGTGCAATGATAACTGAGATATAGATTTTACTACAGGCTTCAAAGTTTTTGATACTTCTGTCCAAAATCTACATTTTTATTATTGTTTTTTTATTGTTTGAAATTCATAATAAATGTTAATCGTAAGTGTCCTGAGTTAATATAATAGTGCTTGCTTTGGGGACAGTTGCAAGCTGTAACATATTTTACCATACCATTACTGTGTGAACTTTACAGTGTAATTCCATCCAAATACAGGTTTTGAGAATGTCCTTATTTGTTTATTATAAGCCTGAATGCCAAAGAAAAAAAAAATTATCCAATTATATGGTATTTCCAGTGATTTAAGGATATGCAGTATCAACTTTATATGATCTTTTTTATTTTAATTTTTATGGTCCAATTCAGTAGTGTGCTCTGGCTACTCTTCGGTACTCTTGAGAAGCAAAAAGCAGCCACAGCAGACTGGCAAGTTAAGCTGGGTTTAAAGCTTTCCTCACAGCAGTGGCTGTAGTGTTCAATGTAGTTTTCTCTCTTCATCCCTCTCTACTCCATGCACTTCCCCTCAAAAATGCCTGCCTTTCCTATGCACCCAGATATTCCTACTTGGGTACCAGCCACGTATTGTTGGGTCGTAATTCTTTGAGTTGAGAAAAGAGAGAAAAGGAAGTGCTGCCTGATGTAACTCAGGGTCACGTTCAACCTTCTGTGTTTTATAAGGTAGACACAAATCTTACAAATATTTTAGTCACACTGTTTTAGTTTGCCTTTTTTGAAATTATTTGCCTAAGTATATACCAAGTATACAAAAGAAATCAGGCTGAGAATTTGACAGAAATTGATTTCTTTTAGACTATTTTAAGTTTTTTTCATGGGGAAAAATATTGGTCCTTTATAGGAGTAGCCACCCAAAAATAACACATTGTTGGGGCCACATAATATGAATTCCCATGTTACATGTGCAAAATTTCTACTGTAAGTAAAATATTCCTATAAAAGAGATGTGAAGCTGGTACTTTCTGAAATTATTATAAAGGTGCAGTATGAATTTTATATACCTCAGGGGAAAAAACAAAAATTAAAAATCTTCAAATCAAACTGGTAAACTAGGAAAGAAATACCACATGCTAAAACTAATCACACACGTGAAGTGTAGAACTATTCATATTCAGCAGTGCACACAGATCCAATATACACTTCCCTAGGCCACACAGATTACAGATGGGCTGCAAAACTCTCTTCGCAGTATCAGAACAGACACAATTTCACTTGTGCTTCTGTTGTTCTTAGTCTGTATGTTTGACTCGGAGCTTGGAATTTTGTTTGGGCTGTGTAAGTGTCTAGAGATAATGTTCAATGTGCAACCTAAATTGAACTTTTCGTGTAAGAACTGCATTCATTTGTCCGAATAAAAATTGAGTCAGATGATAGTAAAATTCTGTATGAAGAATTTAATTCAAAACTCTGAGAAATAGTTAAGTTGATAGACTACCCTCTAAAAATCCAAGGTGCACACCCCTATAATATTTAAGCAGACACTGTAATTATATTGTTATATGTATAATAAATTTTATATGTATGTATATATACATATATATGTACGTTAGAGGTACAGTACTATGCATTATTAACTAATGAATTCATTTTTTTAAATACTTTTTTCCAACTGTATACTATATTTTAGATTGACAGCTTTTGCCTCAGTATTTTTATACTTTCCCAAAACAAGTTTAAGATGAAAATAGTGTTTTATGTAAACGGATTTGTGAATTGTTCTCATATTTGTAGCTTTAAAACAAGCACACAATGTTTCAAAGCTTTCAATTTTCCATACTGTTAAGATGCAGATGTATATAGATTATAAAATCAAATTTTCAGGGACATCAGTTAATGATGTCTTATTTCTGTATTTATGCATATGCATGTGTACATATATAAACACACACATACTACATACACAACATTAATAATATTAAAAGAAATAATAAAAGATGAAGGATTTTTGACATGTAGTCACATGAACATCCCCACTGATTTATATGAGAGAGTTGATGCATAAAAAGCTGGAAGAATATGGTCCTAATTTTAAAATACATTTACTTATCTTAAATAAAGGGATTTTTTTCTGTGCCACAGTATGACTTGGTTATACTGGGCATATGCTCCTCTCCATTTCATGCTGTAGAGGGGAGCAGATGGAATTAAATATAGCTTGGCATGCAGCAGAGGGGCAGCCACGGAGCAGTATTTTTTAGCACCACGCAGGCACTACCAGCTCCCTATACATTAGAGATGAAGCACAAAAAAGGGCATGTCACCTTCAGGAAAGGGTAGTAGTCAGGGAACATCTGTTATACATGCAGTGTTCCCTGTAGAAAGAACTGAAACATGATGAAATATGCATCAAAAGTTCCCTATGCACTGAGATACATTAAGTCCCTTTCAAACCATATGAAGCCCACTTGGGGAAGGGAGGTTATTTGAGTGCGGCAGCTGGAATAGGAGAAAGCAGCAGCAGGGAATGGAAACCAGCTGTTCTGCCATTCTGGAAATCAGGATGGGCAGTAGGTGTGCAGGGGCTGATACATGGCATGCGTTTATCACTGACATACAGAGAGTAGACAAAGTTTCACTGAGCAGTAATTAGTTAATCACACTGCAGCAAAGTACATGTTAAATGCTAAGTACTGTTGTATTATATCAGGGATTCTTGTTGTGAAGCACTACATAATCCACATTCCCTGTGATTCTCTAACACGGTGAGGTCTTCCCGTAAAAGATGATGTTGACAGACAAAAGGCTGCAGAACAGGTCAGTGCAAATGTTCCCTTTCAGTATGTTTAACATAGGACTGGACAGTATATTTCATCCTCACTTTTAATTATGGCATCATAAAATGCAAGACTAGAGTGGATTCCCTGGCCCTGGGTAGGTTAAAATAAATCTAGGTTATCGCTGACAAATGTGCATTTAACCTGTTTTAAAAACCACCAGGAAGGGGGATTCTTTAACTTACATGAGTAGCCTGCTTCAGTGCCTAGCTATCTTTATAGCAAAGTTCTCCCTCATATGTAACCTAAATAGCTCTCCCAGCAAATTAAACAAAAAGGAGATGAAAGAAAAAGCAATCACCACCCTATTTATAACAACTTTTTGTATATGGAAAGACTTTTATTACGTTTCCCCCCAGTCCTTGTTCATTTAAACAAACACAAATTCTAAACAAACACTTCTTTCAAACTTCACCCACAGGCCGTGTTTCGTAAGCCTCTATTTTCTGCTGTTATTCTACCTCTTTGTTGATTTTGAATTTGTCCAGATTTTCCTTAAAAATATCCCTACAAACTGAGTACGACAGCTGTGTCACTAATTAGTGTGATGCAACTCTGGCCCAAATTAAATTATATCACTTTTCTCCCTCTGGAAACCAGGGCATAGGAGAAAAGTAGCATGTACACAGGAAAAGGGCCACGAAAAGGGCAGACTAGATTATTGTATACAGACATTAGGAGATACTCTTTGTTCCAGAAGAACAAAATACAATTAGTATTATTCCAACTGAAGTGTTACTGAATGGAATAATTAACTCCCGTCTCTTATTTAAGACACTTCTGTTATATCTTCCCCAGCTGGGCGTAAAACTATTGATAACTACAGTCCAAGTTCAGGTTTCCAGCTAATATGCATTAGCTTTACAGTAACTTCATCTGCAGAATATTCCTCCTTTTTGGTAACAAGGATGTGGTTGGAATATGCAATGGGATTGTACCAAAACTTGACTACTATCGCTGTTTATCATAGCTGTATTTTCTGCTGACACAATAAGAGGAGATACATTCATACAATGATGATTTAAAATGAGAAAGAGAGGAGAAGATGTTGTATTTATTTTAATTGTCTCCTTTATATAACTGAATAAACAAACACACTCTCGCATATATATGTTTTTTGAAGCTATAATTCTGTGCAAGCTTAATTAAAAGAAAACTGTAAGTACACCATACAAGGACATTTTCAGACACAGACTAAGAGGCAGGAATAGACTCTCTAGTCCCGTTATAATAGTTTCCATGATATTAAGTATCCATCCAATATATGAATATGTGCCCTAAAATTTTCATTAACAAAAGTAAGCACAGGCAGAGAACATCCATTTACCACCCAGGGAAATGCATAAAGCCTGAAACAATGAAAACTGTCTATTTTCTGATTTCCTTGTTTCAAAAGTTGTTGATCTTTCTATGCCCCCACTTTTCTTTCAATTTATAAAAAGAATCTGAAAAGAAGAAATGTTAGCTGAAGATAATGATTTTGACATAGAAGGGCTTCATCTTACTGAGAACTGCAAATCCTTCTCTTGCTCTTCTAGTGGGAATAAAGCAAAAAGATAACTTATGGATTCTAAGCCTTCCAAGAACAAACTGCAGTACAATGACTGTGCTCAGCCCCGGGAAAGGCGGTGTCAAAACAGAGTACAGAAAGGAAGTAATGAGATTTACACAAGTGACAGGGGAGGGATATTCTGCTTTGTTGCCTCTAAAGTAAAGCACAAAGAAATGAGCACCAACAGCTATCGCACCCAAATGTTAGAATTTGCACTCACATCTCAGACGCAAGACTTACAGTAACAGACTTATGATCTTGAAGTGCATGTTACGCATCAATTTGCAAATAACCTTATCAAAGAAAACTCTTCTAAAATTTATTAATAATTTTATTGGTACAGTCTCGACCTTTTAAAGTGTTAGTAATGATATATCTAAATTGATTCGGTGGTGAAGCTTCCAATGAAAACAAAATACAGGACAAAAGTATAGATAATTTTCAACCACTGAATTAATTTGTAATTATAAAATAAGTAGAAATAATGGGGGGGGGGGGAATGAAATTACCTGAAAAATATAGCATAACACACCAAATGGTACATAGGTGAAGTTGCGCTGAATGGCTATAATCCCTTCTTTGTGTCACACTGACATGTTCTGTGTGTGTACAGATGCAGAAGGTTCTTTCTGCATGTTTTGAAAGTCAGTTATAGAAATTTCCCCCCTAATTTGTGGCTAAATACATTAATTTAATGTGGGATATGCTATTCACAGAACTTCACTGCTACCAGATACATGATGATAATAATCTGCCAGATGCTGAAACATGCACCTGATTAAAAACCTGGTTTGGCAGAATTCAACTCCAGTTGAAAAGCAGGATAATAGGCAATAACAGGCGGCAATAATAGGCTAAGATACTCTGATGCAAAGTGTATTCACTGTCACTTCAGCTGCCAGAATGTTTGCACTGCTTTTCTATTTTGTATCAATGAAAGCAGATAAGTAAGTAGGCGAGACATAAAGCTAATCCATGCCTTCTCCATTAGAATGCCACTTCACTTCCTTTTCTGACTTCTTCTAGGACAAACATCTGCTTCCTCAAACTTCTCCTTCCTCACCTTGCTTGAAATCCAAATCTGCTTATATACTTATGAGGAGAGCACACGACAGAGGGAAGCTATGCCTGGGAACACTCCCATCTCTGATGAGGAAGCACCAAACAAACTGGATTCTGCTTCAAAGCACACCTGATTATCGTTCAACCTGACATCACAGTGTCACTCACAAATCTAGACTCAGTATTGAAATAACTAAAATGTAAAAAGTGAACCTAAATTGACTGGTAGACTAGTAGGTAGTCTAAAAATAAAACTTAAAACCAGAAAGATATTCAACATAACTGCAACAGGGGAAAAGAAAATCTTTAATACTCTGAGTAAATAAAAGTTGGTAGATAGAAGAGTTTTGTCTTTATTTTGCTGAAATCCATCATATAATTTGCTCAATGTATAATACAGTAACAGATATGTCATAGATGATTGGGTATTAACATGAGAAATGTTATGACAATCATCTGTATAGCAAAAGCAACTGACCTGTATTCCTTTCTCTAGTTCATTAACTTAGGTTCAAAAGGAGAATATTATTCTGATCTCTCAAAAAAGGGCATTACAGAATATTTGCATAGCCTAGCTCAGCCTAGGTAAGGAAGTCTTGCAAAGGTGTTACCTAGATCGTCTTTAAATGAGTGTTTGAGATCAAGGCAGTTAGAAAATTTGAAACTTTTATGAGTACTCCTCTGACTAAAAGTGAAATATATTAATTTAAAAGTTTAATACCAATAGAAGTTTCAATATTCCCATTCACCAAGGACTTCATAAGAAGGATGAGACCAATAATAATACTGCTAATTCTCTTAAATTCAGAAGTACTGTTTCATTGAGCAATGTACTCACAGCAGAAAAGTAGGAAGGAAGTGCTGGCAGTGGCTTAAATGTCATAATGAATTTGTTAAACGCACTGTAGTGGACATCAAACAAATATAAACATGGCCTTATTCTTCATAGAAGTCTGTAATTCTACATAAATTTTCAGTCTCAAATTAAAAATCCCACTACCAGAATGAGGCCAAAATCGAATATCTCCAGGGCACTGATAAAAAATTTGGTCAATCAGAAGCAGATAAATTAACAGAATAGATAAATTAGTTTTTGTCCTATGCTAGTCTTCGTCTAGGATCACACATGTGCTCGCATAAATCACAGAAGCCAAAAAAAAAAGTAGAGAGAAAAATACCTGGAAAAGAACAAATGAAAGGGTAAAAAAAAAATCTCATTCTGTGTGGGTTTCACCTAACTGTTTCTAGAATACTACTACTACTAAATAATACTAAGAAAAGGAAAGAGATCTCAATATAATTAAGTTGTTCTTGTAGCTTGCCTAGATAACAATCAATCAGATGAAAGAATGGGTATTGCGTGCAAGTCCTGACATAGAACAGCAAGTTAGCATCTTACCTGACCATATTAAGGGTAAGCAAATTGGAAGGGACGATAGTCCTGGACATAAAGACTCTTAGGTGGCGTCAGAACAAGTAGTGCAGTCTGACAGCTATTCACATTCTGGGCACAGAGAGAATGTGATAGGAGATGTTCTGCCCAGGGGAAAAAACCTTCGGGAGGAAGCAGTGTTGAACAAAATAGTTCATGGGTTGTGTCAGCTCTGGGGGGACTCCCAGCCTCCATCAGTTTCTCAGCAGAGGCCATCACCAGCTCTGAGAACTTTGAAAAGAAATATTTCTCCACAATCTTCTTTTTCCATTATCTCATTAAGCTGATGTACTCGTAAAAGAGCCCATCATCCCCAATGGCATGGAAATCATTGGTGGTGATGTCAGCCAGCAGAAATTTGTTTGATGAACTTTCTGCACTTATCAGTCTAGACTGATTCTCACTCAGTTAAACAGAATGGATTCCTATTACAGACTCAGCAGATACAGACTTATCTACAAAGCAAGATTATGGCAAGAAAATCAGTGGATAGTTCAGAAAAAATCTTGGTAAAAAAAATCTGATAATTTCTGCCTGCTGCAGAAGGGTAATGCAGGATACTCGATTTCAGGGATCATTCTTGTTTAGAAATCAAGAATATAAATGTACAAGTTACTACAGACTCATTCCGTGAATGTGTTCAGTGGAAAAACTCAAGAGTTAACAATATTCATAGAGATTCTATACCACTGATATAGTTTTTATTCCTAAGACTGTTGCATGCAGGACTGCATCAGTAGTGATGCATACATATTTTTGTTGTGATGATGAAGAAAGAAGTATTATATTTTTAAGTTATATTTAATATCTCTTTTTTTTTTTCTGAAGATACATTCCAATCCTTTTATACTAGTCACCTATATCTTAGATTAAAATCGTGCTGTTCTACAGAGAAGCCCGGTGAGCAATACAAGTCCTAGAGGAGTCTCTTGACACCAACGCTGAAGAGTGTTCTTTTGCCCTTCCTCCAAGGAGATGCCTCCGGTTTTTGGTTTATTCTCAGGATCCGTGCTACTGTTAACGAGGCAATAGCACATGCAGAAATGCCCCCTCTATGGGATGCAGGTGCGAACGGCAAGCAAACGTGTTGAAAAAAGATGAATGCACAGTAATAAAGCAAAAACTGAACAACAAAGCTACCCAATTTGGAGATACTTAATCCCTTGGATATTTTTGACAATGGCATGAAAATGTAGATTTCTGTTAAAGCAAGAAAACACAGACAGCAAAAACCGAAATAAAAAGGACGGAAAAATTCCTGGGAAAATCTAAGAAAGATGACGGTTTATGAGTAACTACAAAAATGTCCATAACCCTATATTGTTTTACTGATTATAAGGTAAACACATCCATGATTCATTAAGAAAAGTATAGAATGCATATCTTGCTGTTGTACTGCTTCCTTGTAGATATCATTTATGGTTTATGATCTCATTTTCAGCTTTGGATATCTTTTCAAGAAATACAGATTATTGCTGTTATACTTAAACCGTACCAAGCAAAAAGATTATTCTGTTATTTAAATATAAAATGTGAATAATATATGCTACTTCAGGTGGAACAAACAGGTAACGACAGATGTGTTCAAAACTATTAATTCTTGTAAGACTTTTAAGTAGGGTGATCTCAAACTGTCCAAACTAGTGATGGGGTTTAAAGTCTCAGCAACAGAAGTGAAAAAAAGTAAACAAAACAAATCTATCTAAAACCATTCTATTGAAAGAGTAGCAGGCATATGGAACAAGCTGCTTAGTAAGACAGCTGATTCAGATAGCATAAGAAAGCTTAACAAACAGCTAGATATTTTTATGCAGAAAGTGGTTTGGAATTCACAGCAAGAGGATATATGGTGGAGATAACTAAAATGAGACATGCTTATTTTAACATAAGACTTACTGTCCTGATAACTTTTATTGGGTTGGGGTTTTTTCCCCTTTCGTTCCATGAAGGCCAAGTGATGAGCTTTCATAAACTTTTCATAATGATACCTAATTTGCATTATCTTTCCCACTTGTGTGAATGTTTACAATCACCACCAGACAAAACTTGCTACCTGGAGATATTTTCCTTGAAATCAAATATTTTAACTGTAAACTTACTGAGGCTTTACCATCCACTGTTTTCACTATTTTAATACAAATCATAAAGTAAGCTTGATTGCCTTCCATCCCATGCTGAAATCAGAAGATGTCTTGCCTACAGAAATTATTTTTTCATAAAATTTCCGACTTCTCTATTACTGACAGAAGCACAACTGCTGTAGTGCTACTGACACAATTTTTGTCTCAATTTAATTTTCAAGCTGTCTAGGCTAGAGTTGCTCAAAACTGTAGTTAAACTACCGGTACCGCCAGCCTTCTTATTACTGCCATGGGTAGAATGGGACCCGTGACAATAGTGTTTGGAATTATATACAGAGGATATCAAACTCAAACTTAACTAATTTTAAATTAAGAATCTCAAGTCAAGATCCTGAATTCACAGTTAATCCTGATCATTTTTCAAAAATGCCAGAAGATCTAGTAATTAGCACTGTTCTAAAAGCAGAAGTTAAACTATTTTAAATATCTTTAAACAACAATAATTAAGCCTGAAACTTTGCTACAAAATAGTTAATTCCTATCACTGCGCCCAACCCAGAATGATGACAGAACCCCAACTTCTGATACTGCTTCAGGTGCTGCCATAGACAATTTTTTCTAGCAAGCTGCCCATCTTCTTTTCCCGGAAAACAATTTTTCTCTAAAGAAAATGCAATCCTTTTTCTATCCTAATCACATATGTCGTATTTCTCACCCTCCTTCAACTTGGCTTATGACTAGAGAAAGCAATTTTGTTTATCTTCTTTCAAAAGAGAAAAGTTACTTTGGGCTAACAGCCCTAATCTTACTAAGCTCAATGACAAGCGATCATTGATTTCATTGGGAACACCACATTGCACCACATTTGTTATTGCAGTGATCTGTAACCCCATAAGGTGCTCGCTGCAGGTTCAGTTTTCATAATATGCCAATGATTTTATTACAGCACACTTGAGACGGAAGGGTTCGTACAAGTAAACAAATGGTTATCATTACCATTTGTAATTATATTTGGGGGAAAAAAAAGAAAAGGAAAAGAAAAAGAAAAAAAAGTAGTGTATCTCTCTATCCTCATTCTTTTTTTTTTTCCTCAGTAAGAAAATTCACATAAACACCCGCTGCTGCAGTTCAGTGGCTGACAGTACTTAACATTCACAGTTCAATGTATGTTTAATAAGAATGTGAGGGATTCATACGAGTCACCAGAATAAGTTGTTTCTTGATGAATAGGGCCCCTCATCTAGATACAATGACAAGTGCGAACCTCCATATAATTCTTTGCATTACAATGAAAATAAGCAACAGGAATGGTTGGCTTAATCTGCTAGAGTTTTTATATTTTGATCACTGTTGGACTTGATGCTGCTGGACAAACTGCAATATTATGAACCCTGGCCATACAGTCCTTTTCTAAAAAAACACACATTTTTAATCTGAGTAGTAAATATTTTTGCTAACGAAACTTTTAAAATTTTAGAACTCTTTCTTGGCTATACTTGATAGAGATCCAGAGATTTTTCTTTTTCTTACACAAAACTGAGAAAATTAGACACACACTCAAACAGCTTCTTTAAAAAAAAAAAAGGCCAGTACTGCATCTTTATACAGATCAATGTCCAATTATAAGCAGAGAGTTGCTGTGGCAAAAGGTCAGGAAAAAATAATCTTTCTGGCATTTATTACTTGGAAAATAAGGTCATATATGAGGTCAACCTTCAAATATATACAGAATAAATTATACTGCAGCATTTTAAATATTTTACACAGCAAAAATTATATTGCAATCTCAACATAATAAAAAAAATGAAGTTGAACATGTATTTCCTGGTGACTGTACTACAGATCAGACTAGGCTAAGAGGCAAAAAAACCTATGTCCAATTAGTCAACAATTAATAACAAGCTTGTAATATATTTCTGCTTAATTATAAATATAGTTTCTTATTTAGGCTGACTTATTTAATAATCTTTTAACTGTCTTTAACACTGAATCATCTTCCCCACAACAAACTAAAATAATAGCAAGCATACAAAACATTTAAAAATAATTCAGTGGTGCACTTCCTTATTGCTTACAGCCTAGAAGTAAAACACAAACACACACAATGCTGGAGTACTCAGTCTGTCTGATGCTTTTAAAAAAAAAGGAAGTGTTTCTTTTGAAATAAAAGACCTCATAATTAGATAGAACACATCTGGAAGAAATTAATTGGACACAGAGTTTGAGGAAATAAACATGCTTGCTTGTCAGAATGAATGCTTGCAGAGAGCACTGTCATTGTCCTGATATAAGTCATTTTAGCTGTTTCACAGCCACTCATCTTTGGTACCTCCACAGGATGTGAATGAAATTATACTGAAAATCAGATTATATTATTATTTAACACTTCTCACACTACTATTAATTGTGAAATCAATATTACAAATAGGAAAATACATCCATGAAATGAAAACATCTCCTGATCCATTTTTACTCGTCTGATATCCCAAGTCTCTTTTCTTTTCCTCGTCTGCTAACTATGTGAGGAATGTAAATGACTGGCATTCTTTTATCTGTTGCAGTCATGTCTAGTTTGAATTTCCAAATCATGCTTTGGCAGAAGGACTGTATATAATATATAACAGGCAATGCCAGTGGAGATAAAATATATTCTAATAATTTTAGAAAGGTACTAATTTTTTTTTTTTAATCTACTTTGGATATTTGCGGTTTCGTTTCATGTTCATTCTGAAAGATACTGAGCATTCTTTGCTCTGGGCTAGCTACAAGATTTACTGTTTTCTCTGATAGTATTATCAGTGGGCCATTCCACCCTGATAAACTGCAACTGCAATACTAATAGGTTTATAATTATGGCTTAAACTTTACACTTTTGTAAGCATTGGAGGCTTCACTCACCTTGTTCAAGTGGCTGGCTTTTAGTTGAAGTAGTTTTCATCTTGAGTGCCTCCCTAACAGACATGTCACAGCAGGAGCCTTTGTTAGTGTCTTGGTCACTGTCAGCCTGATCACTGTCCCCATGCCCGCTGTCCCTCAAGCTGGCTCTTTCTGGATCCTTGAACGTGGAGCTACTGAAATACATATTGGAAAAAAAAAAAAAGAAAAAGAAAAAAGAGAGAGAGAGAGTTGTATTTACTTGTTCTAAGTTGAATTGTAGTCTCTGGCAAAGCAATTTTGACAAGAATGCAAATGGGGAAGCCGAGAAAGTTATTTAATAGGCCTTACCTTTGAACAAACTGCTGCCTGCTGCCCATGTAATTGGGCTCTGCGGGAAAATTGTCTGTCTGTGAAAGAGAAGGAAAAAAATACGTATAGTTGTACACTGGACAAATCTCCTGCAGAGCAACAAGATTTCCTAGAGGAGAAATGATTAATAATTCAAAAATTCCCTTAATCTTCAGATTTGTACATTTTAATTAAATTGGAAAATGCTGGTATGTAATTATGTGCTCAGAACAATTAAATGATTCCGGTCCACAAATTACCTGCTAAAGTAAACAATAAGGCGCCAATAAGTGGCATTCTCTGTTAGTAATCTGATAGATGACACTGTTTATGTTTTTTCATTAGTTAGATATTAAGACTGATGGTTATTGAAAATGAGAGAAAAAATTACTTTTGCATATTCCAAAAGTGAATTATTCAATAATACTAATTTTTAATCATAATTACATCATCTACTGGGATTTTGAGGCCCTACTGCAATACAATTTCATATATTGCTATATTACTCTTGAATTGAAAAAAAAAAAAAAATCAAGAAAATTTGTGGCTGATTAGCTGTGGGGTTTTTTTTAAATGCTACTGGAAAAGTACACGTATGAAAATATTTGGATTTTCTCTCTTTAATATTCATCAGTATTAATAGCTATGTCAGAATAATGAGAACCACACATGCAAACAAGAACCTTAAATGATTGTTGTAGACAAGTAGTTTTTAAAAGAAGATACTTTCATTAAGTCTGTCATGAGTATATTTTTAGCAGCATGATCTAAGTAACTGTAGAAGCAGAAGTATTTACAGCATCCAGACCAACATGGAGTCCTGCCAAAGGGAACTGAATTCCCCTGTTATCATCAGCTGAAGTTCTTTGGGAGAGAGAGAGACTGCATCTTTCACAAAACTCCATATACTGTACATTCACACACGTCACTTCTTCTTGCAGCTGACCTAGTGACAGAGCTTCTACTGTTTTCTGCATCACTTCGTATCACACCACTATGCTTCGCAGCAGCTATGAGTTTTGCAACAGCATCTAACGTATCAGTATCGGTAACACAGGCAGTGCTCGATTAATGGAGCAGAAGGCCTCAGGTAAGATTTAATGTCGCACAACAAGTGTTTACACAAGTGACTGGTCTCCTAGATACTTGTTTTTCCCCACTCCATTTTTTTAGCGTTGTTTTGGTTTTATAGGTAGGTGGTCATTAGAAATATTTGCTACTGCTTGTATGGTTGGAATATTGGAGCTTGGAAAAGATGCATGAAGTTGCATCAGAAATTTAACAGTCTCTGCTCTTTGCAATTGAAAATAGGTAGCCACCTGCCACTCTCAAGGTACATGTGAAATAGATGTGCTTATATACCATGGATATCCTGTGTGATTTAGGGAAGGGATGGAAGGTATGTTGCTCTTCTGTTCAGCATGTATGAAGTCAATTTACACCACACTTTCTTCTTGTTTCTAGTTAAATCCTTTGGTTCAAAAATTAGGGTTATAACACACATTGTATTCACATTTGGAAGCTGTTTCTAATTTAAGCTGTGGAGTACATAGCATTGTATATGTCATTACAAAAATAATCTGATGTTTTATCAGTGAATTTTCTTTTACGATAAACTGTATGACAGAATCAGGTTTTACTTGTCTGTTTTCAAAATATAACATAAAGCACCTATACTTACAATTCTAAATTATTTTTTTGTCATATCAAAATTGCACATAATTTGGAAATCTGGGTGTTTATGTCCAACTTGTTCTTCAGCAGCATTTTTAAAAGACGGGCTTATGAAAGTTCTTAAATACTGCCTAAGAAATGCAAACAAGACGAAATATTACAGAAGGAAAATTCTGAAGATCTGGGACATCAAACTCAGTGTTGTGTCACTACTTTTCCAAGTCAGCATTTCAGAAGCTGATAATTTCAGCTACAGGTATACAAACTTTTTAAAATCTGACCACTTGAATTAGGGGGCAGTTTAGTGCTTTGAGCTTAAAAACAGACAAGATCCTGGTTTTAATATATGCAATTAGAATAAAAGCTTGTCTTAACTTTGAACATGTTTCAAGTTATAAAAGCAAACACTGAAAACAAAAAAAAAAGGAAGAAATGGAGGTGCAAAGATAAATGTTTCAGCATTCTTATATGTAATCTCTTAAATGTAGCACATAATATTTTAGAAGCAGCCTTAATTCTGACGTTTATTCTATTCTTGTCACAAATTGTAAGCTAATATCTCTCTTGTGTGCAGCAAATCCACCTCATATATATACACACATTTATAATCATTATGACACTCACAGAGCCCTATAATTCTCAATCCAAATAAACTTTTATAATTGTAGAACTCATGTCTATTTTCTAGGTCTAATATCTAAACTATAGATGCCCAGGAAAACTGACCTTATGCTTTTACTTACGTAAGAAATCTACCTCCTCCTAAACACAGCTGCTACTAGAATCAACATTTCCATTTTTCATGTCATTGTCAGGCAAAATGACCACTATAAACTATCTTTTCATCAATTCTCTGTCATTAGAAAAGTCGGACTTTTGCCCTCGAATTAATTATAACACCTCCTTAAAGGTGATGCTGAGAACTTATCTATAAGCTGGACCACAGTAAGAACTGGTCGTACTTTTTGTTTCTGCTTTTTCATTGCAAAGAAAGCATTTCACACACCCTGGACTAGCCAAGATATAAATTTTAAAATAGAAGTTATGACCTCAACTTAGCTGCTGTCTTAAAAATGGGAGCTGCTTCTGAGAAATTCTGTATTTATGGTAATCATTAATGACCTTTAACTCGATAATAATTTGACCAATTTCCTTTATATTGTATTTTGCAGCAACACAAACAGTTGGGTGCCATGTTACAGTGAGTTCATCACTGCAAAAGAACAAGTGTAAATACTTGATAACCATATACAGCCACAGAACTCAGAGTTGAATTCTTTTCTTTCTGCTCTAAAAGCGTTAAACCTTTTCCTGTGAACTATGAAAGTATGATGCTTGTGTTGAGCTGTAACAAAGCATCCCGAGATACAGGCAGCAAAGAGAGAATTGCTTCATGTATGAGAATATCTATACAAAAATTGGGTTGATGAGCAAGCATTTAATTTTAAGGCTACGCAGTTTAGAGGAATCTTAGAAAGGTAAGCATCCGCTTCACAACGGATTACAGAGGGATATGAATGTCTAACTCCCTTAAACACTTTTTTTTTTTTAATCCCAGCTGAAGTGAGAGGTCATATATTTAAAATTTTTACACTTTAACATCAATGGAAGTGATATTACACATTTCAGCTCATGCATTAATCATACCTCTTTACACTGCATAACTGTAACTCCGAGAAATGAGTGCTACTTTAAAAATCTATCAGTAGCAAATAAACTCTTTGTTCTTCTCTGGGTATACAGCCTTTTCTAGGAAATCAGAACCACCGTGTCTCTCTGTTTACCTCCAGTTTTAAAGTAGGTTTCAGTTCACCTGCAGATAACCATCTAAAAGCTAGTCACCTACTCTAAGCTAATCAGTTAAGATCCCTGTAGAAATATTAGAGACATACAAGGTAATTCATCCCATTTTGGGCATCTAGCTTTAGGTACATACTGCTTATAGGGGAATCTAGATGACCAGCAAGATGCTCAGTGTAATAGCTAAAGCTAAGTAAGATGCATTGTATCAGAAGTGAATTATCTGGAATTACAACCTCCTGATAAATAACTAAAAATTACTCAAATGCCAGCACCGTTAACTTCCTGAAGAACAAAATAAAACAAGTTCCACCCTCACCCTCCCCCAAGAAAACTCCCAGAAACAATCCATCTCTAAAAGTCACCGGAGTTAAATGCAAAGACATGTTTCCTGTCTCTGTGATTCAAGGTTGAGAGCTGGAGTATCAATTAGGTCACCAACTATTAAGATACAAGTTCTTCAGTAGGAAGAAAACATACTGGGACAAATGGTCTCTAAAACTAAAGCAAAAGCAGAACTGTCCACTGGCCTGGTTAGATACGGGAGAACTAAAAAGTCTGTGATGTCAGCCCAACTGTCCATAGGTCCCCTAGAGAAGAGGTCCTGTTTTTACGGCTCATTTTCACAGATTAGTGGAACCAGTTCATCTCCAATGAGAGTATGCTGTTAAACCATTCAACAGATATACTTTTTCACAGTTGCTACAATGGTCCCTTAAAAATACTTTCTTCCATCTATCTGTCCTAATATGTGACCCTAGAGTGAATTTGAAATTTTAGGAACACTGCCGTTACTGTGATGTTGCAGAAAAATTCCTGAGGATTTCTGTACACATGTTTAATACAGCTTTCTCAGAATGATGAGGCTCATAAAAAATGCCATCTTGAAAGAGATCAGAATGCATATAAACCTTTCAAAAGCTGCCAAAATTTAAAAAAGAGGGTTACTACCTTTCAGAGAATATCTTACAGTTTGATTATTTTACCTTTTTCATCGGGGAGTTGAGGAGGAGGAAAGTAGAAGAACAGGCAAATTAAACCTGTACAAAATACACTGTTACCGATATGGGATTTCATGTGTGACAATATAATTGCTGCAGTCTAATAAGGGGACTTGAAGAATCATTTATTGGCCAGTGTTTGCATGAGCAACATGTAGAACATCCTTCAAGTGCTATCATCAACTCTCTGTGAAACCATTCATTCTACTACAGGTGTTAGGGCTTGCATATTAAGACCACACAGGGGCTTAGATAAACTACAATTGTTGCCAACTATTGCTCTCATATGGCGAATTTGGAATACTGAATTTTATAAATTCAAAATAAAACCATTCAGAAGCTTGAAAGTCAACTGTTAAGGTTCTACTAATTAATTCTTGAATGGCTATGATTTCCAAAAGTTTCGTTTAGAGAAAGGAAAATGAAACATTATGGCCAAGAACAGAGTATCAGAAACAAATTCCTCATAGGATACATTAACCTTAAATAATCTCATAAGAAAAAAAAAAAAAAGTGAAAGCTTCATCACTGGAAACAGTTTGAACCAGCCTGGGCAAAGCATTACACAATGAATTATGGGGAATATTTTTAGCAATGGGCTACATTAATCTCTTTTCCTTTTTTTTTTTTTTTTTAGTAAGTTCACGATCACAAGGTATATGTGTTTACTTCTGTTGAAATGTTTTGATATTTTTATAAATAAAAAGGAGTTCCACTGTGGCTCTACATGCGTGTTTGTGTTTGTTTTTTTTTTTTTTCAAAAAAGTCATGATTAAAATTACAGGCTTATATTAATCGATCGGTTTTCAGGGGTTCTACTATTGTTCAGTAAGACAATGGTAGAGGACTTCACAAGGCTTCTGCTTTCAAGAATTCCTATAAAAAGCAGGCTGTCTATTAAAAATTAGTTGTTCTTAGCTATTTTCCTTTTTTTTTTTTCTGTTTAATCAAAGTTTTTGTTATACCACAATTCTGAAGATTTCTAGCAATCTTTGGTGTATTCCATACTGTTTGAATAAAATTAGTGAAAAATAAAAGAAAAAGTTTTCTATTTGACAGGTCTCTCTCCTAAAAAAAAGTCTTAAAATCAACATGATTACAAAGAAAAAGACAGGGAAAGTGAGAGAGAGAAAGGGCGGGGAGAGACAGAAATGCAATATTTAAGTATTCTTGACAAATTATGCCCAGAAATAATTGTCATGTTAGGGAAAGATGTATTCTAAAACGTAAAAGAAAAGGACTTAAACATTAATCAGATTTATGAATATTAGGCTACTAGAATATTCATAATTTTTTCTCAGAATTACAAGAACAAGTATCACATTTTCAGAAATGATTCAATGCAACTCCATTTTATGTAGGTGTTCATACCTGGGACTATAATAAAGCAAAATGTCTTTGCTGACTCTAACTTCTTTTTAATTAAACATTAAATGCAAAAATGAAATGAAACATCTCTTCTCTTTATCAGACTGCCACTTAATATGTAACTCAAGCATCTTCTGTGTCTTTTCTTGAAAAGCTTAATTCTGAGTGTTCACCCTTCCTCCATGAAACAAAGACCTTATATAATGGCAATCACTTTTCAAGACAAAAGAACTGTATTCTGCCAAATCTAGTTTTGAAAGAGCAGACAATTGTCTTCATTTTGTTAGGAACAGTTTGTGTTCAACATAGTACAATTTTTTCACAAAGACTCCTCAGTATAAGACTGCCAGTGAGTGTATATACTTAGCCTGAAGTAGTAGTTTTTGATTTCACCAGACTTCCTTCATTAAGAAAATGTATTAGTCCAATAGCAAAAATAATAATTAAAAAAAAAACCCAAACTGGGCATAAACTTCTAATAAGTTATTCTACCTTTTTGAAGGACAAAATTAAATAGGTTGCTTTAACAAATCTTGTCCTAATATGTGCTCTCCACTCTCATTCTTTTGAAAATGTTTTTGAGACATAATTTATATGACATGTACATATTTGGGAAGTTTCACACTTGCTGCAAAATGTGTATTTTGGTGTTACAAGACCTACAGTGTGTTTATGTGAATTTCTGACATATGTAACATTCTTCAAAAGCACACTAAAAACACAGGGCAACAAAAACAGTCAGATCCACAAGGCAATATCATTCACCAGGCTGCTGTACTCTTTTTTGAAGAGTGTTGGTGGCTCATGTTTTCTCTTTCTCTTGAATGAGAAAAGCAAAACTGTGAGGGAAAGAGGTCCTGAGCTATTCAGTCAAATGCACAGTGACTTCTGAAAAGTGAAACTCTGAGGACAGATACTACCATCCTTTCCTGTAAGTGAAGGAATGCAGATTCTCCCCATATAAATACGTGGTCCATGTACTTTTTTCTCTTAGCCAGTACCATATTTGTTACCAAAAAAAATTATTATTGATTTATTGTTTAATCATTCATATTAAGGCATTGCAGATATTTCAGTTGTGTTTGTAATACTGGTTTACTGAAAACAATTATTTCTTAAATTTTTACAAGAGTTTACTCTGCAATGTACAAGGCACAAAAGAATACAGAAGCCTAGACTGTACACTGTAGGATTTAATACAGTGCAAGGATTAGAAGTCACAAGGTCCAGGCAAGCTTCCTCTCACCTCGTTGATGGTTGCACCAAGCCTGAAGGCTGAAGAAGCTAGAAAGGTCACTATAGAGAGACACATTTTTAAGTGACCCTGGCAAAAAAGTAGACTTAAAAGACACTCAAAAGATGAGTGAGACCAGATCCTGATCAGATTTTTTTAATATGAAATAAAAGATTGAAGCCTTTCAGGAACAAGTTTGCCTCTTCTTCAGTGGGGAAGTCAGCTTAACAAAAGCCTTCAACTCCTCTGACAGAACAGACGCAGGATATATGTTTAAATGCAGATTTCTCTCTCTAAGAAAGATGGGACTAGGAAAAAGTGTGGAAGCTGAACCCAAAACTTCCTTCTACTGAAAAGGGATTCAAGAAGATTTTCCAAACCAAACTCGAATTGCTGTTTGTTTCACAGTAGTTTCAGGTTTCTGAGCCTCATTTTATTTTGCACTGGAGGAACATGAAACGTAAGCATATAATGAAATTATCATGGTCTGGGAAGAGAATGTGGAAAGTTGTCAAATGGGACTAGGAAGATGTAATTGTAATATGAGCTTTTAAGATTATCTACTTTTTGGAGAAGGGGCAAGATCAGAACATAGGAAGGGGTGCCAAACATCAGACTACATAAAGAGCTCAAGCTGGAAGTACAATAGCTCTGTTTCTGCTATCACAACGTCAATAAATAAACATAATGAAATTCATGACACATTATTGCCTTGCTCTGTATTGCCTCTATTCATTTAAAAATGATGAACACATCTAAAATAATTCACAACTTGTCAAATGCCTATGAGCAGTGCAGTTAGACTGGTGCTTTAGGAGGCATTCACAAAGATCTTACGAGAGAGCTTGATATGACTTATATCAAAGTAAAGATGGAAGTATGGGAAAACAGAACAATAATTACTTCACCTGAATCTGCTAGTACAGTTGCATCCAATGTATTTACACTGTTCACCAATGATATGTACTTACTGAAGCTACTCTGTCAATAAAAACCACATTAAGAACCTTTTGAAAGAGCTTCCCTGTCAATTAGGCTGCAGATACATTCTATCGCTCCAGTTTTCCTGTCAATTTAATATACTGGATCATATTAACAGTACTGGCTTGTCAATAAGGCAAATCCAAATCCTATTAATGGCGTTATACTGCCAATATAATCAGCTTCCTATTCATCCAGCTCCCCAATATTTGGGAAAGCTGTGAAATGGGATTATAAGGTTAGGTTACATACATCTGTCTCTATATTACATAAACATTTCAGGAATTGTATCATGGTGTGTAAAAAAACACATGTAATCACATTTTTCCATTACGTAAACTTCAGATGACAGAATAGTATAATTGTTTACCATTGCTGAGAAAACATTAAATCGTCCTCATTTATCACATTATGTTTTCTGCTCGCTGTAAGTAACACTGTTATTTTATAAGACAGTCTACTTGTGCGCCACACATATAGAACTGCTAATAGATGTATGCACTCCACCCCACCTGCACAAGATAATATCTGCTCCAGAAAATAAAAGGAAAGAGATAAAGCACATTTTAGGAACAAAATATGAAGCACTCCACAATTTCAATGCTTATTTAGCCCTTGTACCGTGCTGTATAATCTTGGTGGAACTGAAGCTTGTAAGTATAATTCTAGTGTAACAGAAACCCCTGGAAATAATTAATAAGAGGTAGTAGTTCGTGCATAAAAAAAAACAGGGGAAGTTCAGCAAGCCTTCTATTTAATAGAAGCCTTAATGAAGTTGAACATTAGTTGCTTTTAACCACATTCAATATTAAATAACTACTTTGACTGGATTAGCAGAATATACAACAGACCATTAAGCCTGATTATATTAAAAAAACCTTTTGCTTAAAAAAAAAGAAAAAAGAAAAAAGTAATTGCATTAAAATGTACTGGGCATTCTCTTATCAAATTAACTCTCTAGGTCTAACTTAAAAATATGGATTTAAAAAAACATGGTCCAAAATGACAGTTAAAGGTCAATGAATCAAGTTGCCAATTATATTTTCTGGTAGCAGATGGGTGCAATGAAACCTAATGATTGAATTTGAAACGCTTTAATGCACCTTTTATCTATGGCTCCCACCATGTTGAGTCTACCTTAGTATTCCTAACAGATATTATGTTTACTGCATAACAGACTCAACTACAATTAGCTAACTAGAATGAAATCTGTGCTTACCACAATATCCAGCTTATTCTAAGAATATCATACCATGAACTCAAAATAACAATACATTTGGGAGTGTGTCTTTGATAGCATTAGGGGTTTTTTTGATTTTTCATTCCAATCTACATGTTAAATATGAAGTCTAGAAATTAAGACATTAAAATTAGAGGGAAACTTAAAAAAAAATAGTGCCTTGAAATTTAAGGAAATGATCAAAGTATTTGTCATAATTTCAAAAATATTTTTCTCTCCTTGTGTTTAGAACCTTTTTTTTTTGTACAGAGAGAACCTTATCTTTTCTTTCTTTCTTTTATGCACACAGATTCTACAGTGCAATTGTGAGCTCCTGGCATTTTATTTTTAATTTTGAGACATATCTGAAAGCTCTTACTCAGCTGGAATTCCCAGTGAAGCCAGTAAGTGCTGTAGAATTTGTTCTATTCTTACCACTGTTGTCTTCCTGTTTCTAAGAGCAATGTTTTCTGAACAGATAAAAGTTTATAAACTGTGCAGTACTATATCGTGGAGAAGGAGATCAAATTATGGCCTGTTAACACTGACAAATTATTTTGTACTCACAATATTTAGTAAGGGGAAACAGCGACACTGGATACTTTAAATCTGTTAAATTTGTGTTAACATCTATCCGCTATGTTTACCTTCTTCTGTCCAACCCATACTCTCACTAAAGGCAACAATAAAACTCCTACAAGCCATGACCTGAGGTCCGCTGAAATCAATGGATGTTTTCAAATTGGTTTCAATAGCCCTTGGATCAGTCTCCTTACTTCAATTATGGGATAAGTGAGTCTTTACATAGTGTGCTACATTCCCACAGATACATATGTTGTATGCTGAAGAAAGCTGCAAAGGAGCAGGAAGAAGTTTACAATAGTGATAGAAAATGAGAAGAAACTCTTAAATGTAATATTCCTTTATCCCAGCATATGGTCTTCTCTATGGATGGCATTTAAACAGATTTGTAATGGCAATGACAGGGAAAGGTGATTAGCTGGGCAGCAAACACTGTTTGTGGCACAAGACTCCGGTTCTATGTTTCTTCCCTACGGAGTGAAAAAAATTAGCAACGAAGATAAAGCAGGACTTGACTCTGAAGCCACACTGCCTGCACAGAAAACACACATAAAGAGGAACTCTGAAGCTTTCTTCCTAGGTGACGATCAGAAGAACAGCAGTAAATCTAGATCACCTCCTTTCCTTTAAAGCCGCAACCTTATCCCCTTCCTCTCCCTAAAATCCTTCCCCAGAAAAGCAATGATTCACTTATATTCCTTAGGAATTAGGAAGAAAATCACAAATGTTAAAACTTACATTATTACCTTCTGTCTAATTTCTTATTTCGGTCATGCAACTATTTATTTCAACATTTTGTTAAAAATCCCAAGCAAGGTATTCTATAAACATTTTGTGACACAAATACCTTGGCACAATTATTTCCTCTTAGCAGTAGAAAAAGACACACCACTAAATATGCTGCCAAAATAATGGCTGAATTTATGACAGAATAGTAGATCATCAAACTTTACAGCCTCACATGCCTGTGCAAGGAGATTTTCAACTGTAAAATGGTGATGAGTTGATTTATTATTTGTGACATAAGATAAATAATTTAGGCTTGCACAAATTTAGCAAGATGTTCTGTCCCTAAATATATTTTAAAGCCATAACAGTCATGTGTCTATGATGAGGTACCTCATAAAATGGAAAGTTTGATCGAATACACCATGAATATAGTAGCAGTGGTCAAGTAGGCTTGGACAGAAAAAATAAGGCCTTTCGGCTATGGGGCTTTGTGTAACCATCCACAGCTCTGTCACTTCAGTGTTAACCTAGTGCAATGTCTTCATACAGGACTCTATATAAAGTTGATTCAGAACAAGAAAAAAAAATAGTTATCTTTCTCGATAGGATCACCTCATCTTGAACACAACACCCATTTATCTAGGGATCTCCACAGGTAATCTATAAACTCACAGGGGTGACTTTGACCTGTAAATTCTTAACAGCCTGGGAAAAAAAGAGTTCTGGATTACCCCTCTCATTACAGCTTGCCGTATCAAGAGTCTGAAATCAGATTTTGTTGTTAAGATAAGGAAGATCTCCATAAGAAATGTTCTCTGCAAAGATTCCAGGATTAGGAAAAGTCTTCTTTCTGTTCCAAACCAGTGTTGGTTTGCCAACATCTAGGACACTGCTGCAAGTTTCACCAGGGATAGAGAGACTGAACATGAATGCTAATATTTTACTGAGGGGCTAGTTAGAATACAGTGATTAAATTATGGGTTTGCCTCTGTATCTAATTAACAGGAAGCTCATCCAGCATGTGAGCACCTTTTTCAAAGAGAATGCATGCAACAGCAACTGAAGGATGCATATATATTTTAATTTATTTATTTTTTTTTAGTCATGAACTTTCAAAGAAAATCGTCAATGCAACCTTCTTTAAATAATGTCCACATCACAGAAGTCCCCAAGCCAACATTCAGAAGAAGTGTGTGTCAGGGGAAGTCCCTTTCAAAATGGGAAAAAAATGAAAATGTGACAGGTACAGTGCAAGAAATTCCAAACAAAAACTCATGCAAAGGGGAAAAAAAAAACTTGTTAAGATTGTTCATACTGCTCTTCCTGAATATTCAAACTGGATAGTGCGTAACACAGACTAATGCTGCTCCCTGCAGGTGGATCAGGAGCCCACATGAAGCCACACCAACTTCCAATTTCACTGGAATTCAACATGGAGTTAGGTGCTTAGCTGCAGAGAATAATCTCCAGGAGTGGAGCCTTTGCATGCAATTCTTCTACACATGTGCCCTCAAAACTTGTTTTCAGGTAGAAAGACTCAGCAGGAGTTGAATTAGTTATTTCCATGGAAAGTTATTAATTTACATAATTTCAGGGCCATCATAACTTACTGGTGCTTCTTTCTAAATAAACACACCATTGTGCCATTGGGAATAAAACAAAAGCCATACAATACTAAGAGACTACTATATGGCCTTCAGTTCACATGCAACTTTATTAACTTCACTGTAAATTCCTAAGAAAGAGTAAACGTGGGTTTGTTGGTTCTTTTTGTTTAAAACTTCTCAGGCATAAAGTACTAAAGTACAAAATGCCCTTCTGAAATATGCTAAGATCAAGAGCAAACTCATTCACTTTCCATGAAAATAGAATTAGGATCCTACTCCTAGGACCTTGCGTATCAAACTTCAGCGTAAAGACTTTCCAAGGTAACGGTATAGAGCCCTATTCCTAAAGATTTATAATAGGATTGCTGCTTTAACCTTAACAACAGCATAACAAACAGCACCAATATGATGATAATCCAAGCTACCAGCAACCTTAAGAATGTGCAAGGAATAGACAGATACTGGCAGGAATTAATCTGCCATTTTCACACATCTGCCCAAGGGAGGTATTGTAATTGCAAAAATTTACTCTTAGACTGCTGAGACTCATAGTAATTATGTTTCTTTTTTAATAGAAATAGCCACAGGTAGTAAGAAATTGGGTTTTGAGGTGGGGAACCGGGCATGCATTCTAACCCAAATTACTATGTAAGTATCTTTATTATAAAATATTATAGAAAACCATGGCTCAAAATTTAAATCAGAACAAAACCTTTCCTTTAAATAAACTCTTCTCCTCCCATGGCTATTCAACACGTATGCCTATTTCTTCATTTACTGGTATCAGCAAGACCAGTATGACTGCAAGCAATTTATCTTTATGTAAAGATCTTTGCCAATCCTAACCAAAATTCCTGAAGCTTACATTTGCTTAATAGAAACAGCTTTCTCTTGCTTTACTTTCATGCAAGTAAAGCAGACTAACAAGTAGGTCAAAATCTGGAAATCTAGCTACCAGTTCCTAAGGTTCCTTTGCCAGTATCAGGGGATGAAAAAAGAGTGTGTGTGGTCTACATATATTTTAAATGAACTGAAATTAAAGTTTTCTTCAAAATTCTGGAAGCCTGTTTGAAACAAATGAGCACAGGAAAGTACTTAAAATGAGTTATTTCACACTTGAAGGAATTATTATTTCATTACCGTCACATTATTGAGATAATGAGATATATACTGTTGGGAAAGATCATACATATGGTGGCCAATGAATAAATAACAAAATAAATTCATCCAGTTACTTCTCCCCCTTGCAATACTATATCCTGTTAGGCCTGAAAAGAAGCTACAGGTGGTTTAAACCGACAAAATACATTTACAGATTTAGACAAAACGAAAAATATGTATTGAAAGAAATAACATAAACCATTTTGTTTTCCCCTCTTTTTCACTCAATGGCTACAAAGCTGACTGATACGTTCCTTGCCTCGGAGCTACGAGATGCAAATTAACACGGTTGATGGAAGCAATTGAGGGCTGATTATTCTCACATGTCACATGACTTTATACCTCTTTTTTATCATTACTCCCAATCTTGAAGTCTGATAGTGGGATACACAGTTTTAAGCAAGATGTATAACTTCCACCATGAAGTGGAAAATGAGGTGCTTCCTTACCTATACTCCTGCCTCAGGAAAAAAATGACAACAGCATTTGTCTCTAAACTTGATGTTTTCCAGGTTGCAGCAAAAGGTGCGGATTGACAGCATCTTCCAAAACACTGTTACACAGCTATGTACAAATCATACACAATATCCAAAAAAATAAGATGCACATTGGTCATTAATAATGCCTTTTATCCAGCTAGATAGTTCTTTTGAATCCGTGCTGCTTTCCTTTCTATGTATCTCCACATACGTGTTCATACACACAGTTGTATTATCTGACGTGTAGTCTAGAAATCTAAATAGTTTCTGAGACTTCGTGGCTGCCGTTTTTAAAAGGCTTTTAAACTCATTATTTCCCAAGCACTCTAAATTCCACTATATACTTATTGTCATTTGAGCCACTGAAATGATGAAGAGATCAGAAAAGAACACACTTGGTACTTTACAGCTGTGGCTGGATAATCTTGCTCATGATCATCAAAGCAGGATTGTTTTTATGATCTTCAAATCTGCATATCAAATTACACAAGTCTATGTGAAAAAGCAAAAATATCAAATATTCAGACATCAGGACTATCTCAATAGAGTACTAGAGAATGCAGTTGAAGGCTAAGTGAAACAAACAGCTTTTGCAGATTTGCAGTGTTTTTAAAGTAAAGGAGAGAAGCAACAGGGAGCAGTTCAGCTAACACAGACTCACAGATTCTGGGCTGAATTCTGCACATGCTTACTCACATCAGCAACTCCATTCCCGTAAGTGATCTATTTAATTCAGTGGTGTTATTGACCTAAATTAAAATATTCACTGAATAAGTGTTTTAAGGATCATGCCTTGAAAGACATAATACTAATGCAATTATATATATATAAGTTAGTTTCCATAGGCCTTGGAATTACTTATGTGCTGGTTAAGGACATGGTCCTGCTTTTTCTAGATTTGTGGAAAAGCAGACTTTTCCTCAATACGAGTAGGAACAAAGCCCAGGTGCTGAATGTGAGGTGTATTATTAAAACAATATTCTTTTTTTTTTGTCACCTTTAAAATTTTATAGAATTTAAATATTTTCATTAAGAGTTAATGAAAATTTGTTTAGCCCACTTCAGCTCACCTTTTTTTTAAACTGAGTTGTAGCTAAACAATCTTAACCATAAGCGGTTGCTTAGCAATCAGCAAAGAACGAGACAGAAATATAGTAAGTAAAGAAACTGACTGACATGTTCTGTGTTTGAATCATGGCATTCATTAAAAACAACAGAATAACACCAACAGAAGTTTGAAACAAAATTCTATTAATAAAAGAATACATATAACTGTCTTTAGGAACAAATTATGCATTTAAAAGCTACAAATTGTGATTCACATGTCTGCTCTCTGTGAAAAATCCTTTAGCTATTATTAAAAATACATTAAAATCCTTCAAATTTTGTTGAAGCCATTATTTACCTTTTGTTTTTAATTCAATTGTCAAGTGCGTTTCCAATGATTTTAAAACCAGTATATATCTACAAAGCAAGCAAGAGTTTATAGCTTTGAAGACTTGAAATTGATTTTTAATGCACCAGCTTTCAAACACTACAAAGGCTGCTCTCTGCTGATAAAGACAGTAAACAAGAAATTGTCCTTTAAATGTTCCCTTTAATGTTTTTCTTTAATTAAAAATCAATCAAAAAACATTGCAACATTAAAAATTTTAAAATTAAGACATTAAAAAATGTTTAAGGTTTTTGACACATGACGCATTCAAACTAGAATGAAAACTTATGATGCTACTTTTGTTTACTTCTGTTAGTTTAGACTTTCTTTGCACTGTAAACATTGTTAATCAAGAAATAAAAACACATAAAAGTAGTTTATCACTGAACACAGCTCTTTTTATTGAGTAGAAATGTTAAAAATATGATGAAATAAAACTAGACGTTATAAAAGTACTGAAGTAAATGCTTTTTAAAAACCTTTAGATTATTTTAATATATTCCTTTCCTCTAATCAGACCAAAGCCTATTTATGTAGATTAGTTACATCTAGAGCCTCATTTATCCAACCTGTATTTATCCTTTGATCACAAAGCTTGTTAACTTAAATGGTCTTTTATTGTTATGATTCGTTTTCCCATAATTATGTAGTTTAACTGCCTGATTTTTTTTTGAATAAATATATGCAAACGCGCCAATCATATTCAGCAGTGTTATGCTGGATGCTCAATGAACTGTAAGAGCCATTTCAATACAATAAAACTGCCTGGAAGTGTTCCAGGGCAAGGACTGCAAATACCAGTAATCATAGTGTCACTAGAACTAGTACAGGCAAATACAAGCGTGTCACGCATATATCAATAGATGGTCTGAAACACTGCCTGAAACTAATTTCGCATGTCTGTCACTGCAAGCACTTACAATGCATCGATCAGAGGTCCCACCCACACAGCTGAAATTGTGCATTTGTATCTTGTAACAAGGCTTTTCCTTTCCCTTTTAGAGCCCTCCTTTGGCGTGCCATGGAGGCTGCAGCACGCAACCACGCAGCAGGGAACAGGATGCGATTAGAAACTTTTCTATTATGGGTAAAAGTATTTTATAAGCCAGAGGAACTCTGATCTGAGACATACATCACAAAGCCAGTAGAAAGGTCCGTGGCTAAAATAAAATACTGTTCACTTGAAAGATTGTACTTGCCTAGATCGCTTATAGCGTACCAAATTGAAAATAGATCAGCACGGGACTGATTGTCTCGAGGGCTGAAAGAGGAGATATCCCCTCACTGCACGGAAGATGCAAATCGATCTTTATGCTGTCCTGTACAAATAACACTAATAATTGGCTGAAACTATGCAGGAATATCTTTACATGCAGAGGGACTCCTCAGTTTTGAGGACACATTACCAACAAAGGAGCTATCTTCTCATCTCAAGCAAGTGAGAGATGAATTGATCTTATGCTATCCTTTCTGTACAGGTAACAACACTAACTAGTGGAAACAATTCAGCAGAAGACAGACATGCTTCTCGTGTGACCTTAATAAGTAGGAATTGTATCAGCAGCCTTTGGGATTTAGCTATAAAATATATGACTGCTCAAGGAGGTTATTTAAAGCACTGCCTAATATCCTAATTAACCGGGACATTCATACGAATTTGCTTGTTCTTGAATGTAGTACTTAATACTGAGTATTTTATCTAAAATGCTTAATAATTTATCTATTTTTTTCTTTCTCATAAGATTTACAGTAATTAATCCAGAATCTTCTTTTGTTAAAAAAAAAAAGAAAAGTCTACAGCAGACTAAAAAACAAAGGTTGCACTAAAAAGACCATGATAAATATATTACTAGGACTTAGAACACACCCTGGCTAAGTTTTATGGCAGGCTGTACACGACTCCATTTCATCTCACCATATCAGCAAAAGCAGCAACAACTAGTTAATCTCCTTGTTGCCCCCTTAAAAACATAACAAATGAAACACTTAAACTCAATGAACTTTTCACCGAAATCATTTTGCCACTCTCTTCCTAGTACCTTTTTCTTTTTTTTTTTTTTTCTTTTTTTTTTTTATTTAGGTAAGAGCCTGCAGTCCCCTGAGAGTTTCACTTATTTCCTATATTTTTGAACCCTTTAGCATTAATTTCACCACTTCTCTTCTTACAGCTGAAGTAGAGATACAATTGAAAGTATAAAGCTCTCAGGCTATCATCTGCTGCAAAAATTTGTCCTGACTGCTCTACTCTGACCTTTTGACATCAAAGGATTGCTTCTATACTTTTAAAGATAAAAACAGAGCTGTGTTTCTGCTCCGGTCAACAAATCATTGTTTAAGTTCTTTTCACAGAAAATTCTTACCTGTTGGAAAATACTAATACTAGCGTCAAAATGTCTTTTCTTTATACGTGCAGGCACTCCTCAGTCTTGAAGAGGTATCTCAAGACCTTTGCCATGCATCCTATATGTTTTCTTCAGAAAGAAAACAACAACCCATATACATACACTTTTTATATGTAGAATGAGTGTCTTGCATAGCGAAACCTAAAAGTAATTTGACAAGGCATTTTAACTTTTGTGGAAACAACAAAAGAAAGAGAAATTAAGCAGGATCTTTAAAAACTTATGTGTAAATATTACCCAGTATGTCAATGTTTCCTGGGGAGGACGGTAGTGAAAAGGAAGAAAAAATGCTGGGGAAAAAGGAAGGAAAAAAAAAATCCCAACTGGTTTACAGTCAAATGTTGTGACTCAGGAAGAATTTATTTTTTTAATGGCATTTTTGCCTCATTAGTGAAGCCAGGTTGTAACTATGCTTTCTTAATACCAAGTGATATTTGCAAATATTTTACATGTATCTATTGATAATTTTCCACGTAACAATATTTGCTGAATTTTAAGAATAATGAGGTATTATACACACTTTCAAAAATATGCAAAAACGTGAAAATATGTGTTCAGCAATATGTTCAAAGGAGTCTTTGGTTTCTTCTTTCAGCTGCACACCTGATTATGTTACAGTTCACATCATAGTTACAAAATCTTCTAATTTCCAGTCTCCTTAATTGTTTGTAAAGAAGCTGTAAGAAAACATCAGAAAAGGCTGAAATCTGAAAATAAAAGGCCCAATCATACTATTCTTAGCTGCACTCTGTAAGGCTCTTAGTCACAATTTACTCTTGAACCACTGAAATCATCGATGAAGTCAAAATTATGCTATTGACTGAAATATGAGTAAGAACAGGCCTTTTCATCAACGTGGGTAAGGATAACAGAAACCTGACCAAATCTACTGTTAAAAGATAACTCTTCAAAGGATCAGTCATTGCAATTGCACTGGTAATCACAAATTTGTGTGGATTTCCCCATTTAAGATTAGGCAGTGACAGTGAGCACCAAGATGAGGAAAGCTCAGACAACTTTAAGAGCTGTGGAGAGCTGTGATCCAGTAAATCCTGCATGACTTGCTTCATGTCTCTTATTTTAACTGCACTAACTTTCTTCAACTCTTATACTTCATAAAACAGCAAGTTCTATGGATACATTATTAATCTTAATTTATTGGTTAATGAGAATTTCTGTTCTGGCAATATCATTTTCTTTCTCATACTATCAATATTCTATTTCAGACTCTTAAACTGTCTTTTTCTCTATTATGTTTATTGTTCTATATTATAGCATTTCATCTTGGAAAGTTCTTTAGATCGCAGGAATGATCCTTTTGAATGATCATCATGATCATCAGGAATGATCATCAGGAATGATCCTTTTGAAATAATATTGCTATAAACAGTATGGGCAAGGAGCTCAAGATCAAGACCAGAGCAGATGTAACACAAAACAGGAGCCCAATTCTGCTTCCTCTGCCTATTTCAGCATCCAGGGCGGATGCCATAGTGAGCAGTATGTTGCCAGATCTGGTCCTAAAATATATGTACTTTGTGTCACAGTACTATCCGGTGTATCTTGACAAAAAATGACTTAATGCTTCACAAAAATATAGAGAAGATCCTGTCCTGAAAATCTTACACAGCCAACCCCGGTATTGACTTCATTGAATAAGCAAAACTAAAGCTACAGAACGACATAACACAAAATCATACTAGCTGCAGATTGTATTACACAATGCAAACATTCACAGGAGTTATTTTGCAAGACATCTAACCTTGTAAAACACTGTAAAAACTACCATAATGCATCTTAGCCAGGTAGTTCTGAAGTTTCATCTGATGACAATTTAGTGTCCTTAGATACAGCCCTAGAATACGCAGCTGCGAAATATGCAAACTATGAACCTGCAAACTTGCAAACGTGTAGAACTGCCCCAGTATCCTCTTGGTGCAAAAGGTTAACTTCTACTAGCTCTAGTGAGAGAGAATAATATTCCTCATTTGCAGCAGAAGATATAGAAATAAAAAATGAATACCTCTGTTTTCAGATTGGAATTTAAAACTCTCAGAACGAATGCAACTTCTGTGAGGAAAGCTGCTTCTCCTTATACTGCAGCAGATGCAAACTTCTTGTTGCAATCTTGAAATTTCTGAGCTAAAGTTTCTCAAAGTAAAGCATTGAATAGTATATCTAAAGACAGAGCAGCACTAATATAGCTTATGTTTTTTATTTCCTCTGAAGACTCTATCTTCTTAGGTACTACTAGACACCTGGCGACGGAGCTGCAATGGGACTTGACAGTAATCTGTTGACACATCATAAACATCAGGTGCCTGAAGTATTAATGACCTGTACTTTATCTTAAAATGTTACAGGACTGCCTAGTACAGCAGCTACAGTGATTCCCAGCTTGAGAGCTACTTGCAACACAGTCATTCTTTTTTAGCTGTTGTTGAGCAAAAGCTGTGACCACCATTTTCTTTATTCTCATTCCTGTTATATTTACAAACCTCTCCAAGATGCACCACAAATATAATAATAAATAATCTCTAGGATGATCAACACTCCTTGCATATGCAGATAGTTTTCTACAATACTGTTATGTCACTTTGAGGAGCCTATTTCTAGAACCTGTTTGTTTAAAGAAACTATTTATTTCCCTTTATCTATCCACTCTTTTATCTATCAGAAAACCTGCCAGAAGAAATTGCGACTTGTTCACCCAGGGAAAGGTGAACTGATTAACTCAGAACTTTCTAGTAGGAGAGACATGAACATATATGTGTATGTTTGTACATGTTATTTCTTTTTCTGGTGTCTGCTCTTCAAAACAAAGCAAAATCCTGTTTCTCTTAGTCAGGTGAGTAGGTCACCTTGATTTACTCACCAGAACGAGATGAACAGAATTTGCCCAGTAGTCTTTAAGGTCTAGAGTGAACAGAAGTCTTCTTTCAGCCACGTAGAGTTTCCATTTTCTCCTGCTTTCCTCTTTTTTTCCCCCAATAAAAATTAATAGTTTGGACCTTAATTGATTCAAAGGTCACATGGAATTCTGAATCTGGCAATGAGAATTGTATAGCACTGGCCTATATTTAAATATTTTTAACTGACTTGCATTTGAAAGCACTGTCTTTAAGCTATGTTTAGAGTATGATTGCTGAAGTTAAAAACAATGAAACGTGCTAAAGTGTAGCTGTTCTGACTTCCCAGTACATTACTAAACACTGTTCTTCATCCACATCAACCTCATGTGCGCATCAAATAACAAGCGGTCTATCTTCGGAGGCCCTAAGCACTTGCAAGTCTCTTGCACCAATAAAAGCTGGAGGTATACTGCATCCTTGGCTATCCATCCAAAATTTTATACGTATATATAGATAGTATACAAGTTTAAATTATTTACTTTATGGTGCTGAAGAAGTTCATTGATTCATATAGGTAACGTGCAACTACGGCACATAGCTGGATGCTATGAAGTAGTGA
The DNA here is from genome assembly GCF_964195595.1 of Calonectris borealis. Lineage (NCBI taxonomy): Eukaryota > Metazoa > Chordata > Aves > Procellariiformes > Procellariidae > Calonectris > Calonectris borealis. The sequence continues at coordinate 183,578,747 of NC_134312.1, forward strand.
GTAAACACACAAGTTGTTAAACTGTGTGACTAATGTATAACAGAAGTCACTTAAGGAGAGGTAAGATTACACCACTCTTACACGTATCAGGCAATACTTTCTTCAACTGCTGGTCATTTTGGGTCAGTCTGAAACCCATAGTCACTAAGTAACACTTTACTCCACAGGTATTCATTCATATAAACTGGGCTATCTCTAGAATAAAATACTATTCATGAGAAATAAGGGAAACATAAAGCCTATTGACTTTACTAGATCTTACTGCAAAGCAAAAAAAAGTGTCATGCACTCCTAATGAGAGTGAGAAAATTTGGATCTTACTGAGAAAGAAATTATTTATTTGATTTTAAACATTTATAGACTCAATTGGATGTACTAAATAATAATATCATATTTAGTATGTATATATATGCATGAATATATAAGTATGTGTGTATATATATATAAAAATATAAAGTTTTAATAACAGGCTCTTGCTAGAGAATTCTGCCATTAAACACTTGCCGAGAAAATGAGAGTGAAGAAAAGCAGTTCCATTGCATGAATCATATAGAGTGAGATTATGTGGCTCAGTAACATATCTGGAAAAACTAAAGTGAATATTTGCTAGAGAACACTTACGCAATCGTTTATCTTTCCTTTACTGAGGTAACGAAGAAAACTGCTTCTCTGAATTGACTAATGAAAGGAGATGATAAAGCAGCTGTTTGGATTCTGTATCTTTTTTCCGTGGCTATACCTTTGATTCCTAACTGTGCAATTTATTTTTCCAGACACAGTTTTCCTGGAGTGATTAAGGATATAGTAGATCCAGAGCGAGGGCTGATCCTTTACTATTTCTCCCAAAGTCTGCAGTTTGAATTTTACATGAGACAGAAGTATGGGACCAGACACAAAGTAGTATCTACATTCTAAATGCGAATTTTATATAAAATTTACTCCAGGGATGCAGAGATGGAGAATGCAAAATTTATTTTAGTAATGCAAAACTATAGTGAAGAGGATCAGATTTTCTCATCTAGCTGCTTTAAGTCTGGGCCTTTCCAAAATAGAAACCAACTACTCTGTTTCATGCTGCGTATTTGTTTTGTCAATACAACTACAAAATATAGTATCAATAAATATGTTTGAGCAGGTTGTTCACCAGGGAAAAATGAATGTTTCCTAATCTACTGGCTGGACTATCTAAACATCCAAAACACTCCGTGTAGATGTTCAGGGAAAGCAAAAACAATATTAGACGTACCAGTATGTGCTATGAGGAGTTACGGTTAACATTTCCCACAGTTGTTAACGAAAACTGTTATAGAAACCACAACACACCTTTTTAAGGGAGGAAATTCCTCTTTCAGCTTTATATAGATCTCAAAAAAAAAATCATGATTGATATTATACAGTGAACACTGTAAAAAAAGGAATCATATTTTCCATAGGGATTTTACACTACAATTGAATCTTTACTACTCAGTAGCATCAATACATGAATTAATTGCTTTATATAGACATTACATGGTTGTAGGAAAGTATAATTTTCTGTCTTTTAGTAACTATTACACTTGTCAGTAGGAAAAAAAAAGTGTTCTTTTTCTTTAGCATTCTGACAACTCCATTTTACAGTAAAAAAGTTGACATTACTTAAACAAGTGTCATTGAAAGTTATTTGTTTTTTAAAGCATGACTTATAAATCAAATTATCTCCAGTTGTGCCCTAACCTAAACTCTTTCCTGAAGTGTCACTTTTTGTTAAAATCAATTTCAGATTTTAAGTATTGCTCCACTCACCTAATTGATAGCAACACAAATTCATGATAGGCATAAAATGAAATTGTTTCTGTGACACAACTCAATAGTGGGTTGAGGATTAGTTCACAGTGACCTTGTACAGACAGCCTTTTTTCTTTTTTTTCTTTTTTTTCCCCCCCCCCAGTTATAAATATTCAATTTATAGGCCATCAGTAACTGGGATTTTTTTTTACTTAACCTGCCAATTATTGATGGCCACTTCTATTTCATTTAAAACACTAGATGCAGCTGGCAACTAGAACATTCTGTGTTCACAGACTGCAGGGTATGATAACTCAAAGGTATTATGAATTTTCTTTTGGTACATCAAGTGTCTACAGTGCAACTTCTTTCCCACTAGCTGCATACACAAAATGAGTCTGTGTCACTTCTGATACACTCAGCTCATTCCCCTATGACTCAGAACAGCATATTAGGAGAACCACAGGATAAAACAGATATGACATTTCAAATATATTTAATAGTCATTATCCAGAGCCTGCTTTCAATCCAAACGTTAAAAATCACTTTGGAACATACCTGTAGTATTTGAACATTAAGCTGCATTAATCATGAAGTAATACTTTAAGTTAAATCAACTGGAGCCAAATTCTGCCCTCACCTTCACTCTGTGAGTTCACTGCTCTGGAATACATCTTCTGAGTTTGGACTTTAAACTACCTGCTAAAAATTAATTCATTCTTTGATTAGCACCCTATGTCCAATGGTCCAAATTATGCCATTTCTCACATTCACAAAAGTCGGTAGAGGACAGTGTGGATATAACTGGCAGCAGAGTGCAGCCCAGCTGTAATTTCTAAATGAGCTTTGGAAGAAGAAAGAGCATGTAAGTCTTTCACTATAAAGCAATCATCAATATTGACTCAGGCTACTGGAAATCTGACTAGTTGTTTTGCTCTTCTATGACAGGATGCGAGTTTTGTTAACATTTGGGGGTAGGAGGGAATCACCACATACATTTTCTTTCTACTTGACTAAGCAAAATTTTCAGCGCTAAAGGTTTGGATGTTTATGGGGAGAGGAGGAGGCAATGGGGCCCCAATGATACTGTTCTGTGTCAAAAAAAAAAAAAGTATATATATTCTAAAGAAGGAAATTTAAAAAATTAAAAACATACATCTTGGAAAGATAGCTCATATTTACATACAGGATTGGAGGGCTATAATACACTGTTGCAATAGATGTCCTCAGTGTGTACAGTTTCTCCCACGTCCTGTTAGTTACTGCAGATGATATGACTGCTTCAGAAACGCCCTCCCCCTTCTCCACCCCGAACCAAGGCAAAGTGAAACCTGTGGAAGTGCCCACCTCTGTCTGACGATCTTCTGGGAAAATACCCCAGCGTGCCCCAAACGTACTAAATGCCTGCCTGCCCTCTCACATGCACCTCTTTTGCACTGCGTAACTCTGTTTGTTTCAGTGGGCATTTACTTTTGAATCACACGGGAAACACCAGTGTGACAGCAGAACCAGACCCACCAGATGTGGTCTGGTTCCACTTTCATTAAGTCCACCTCTCTTTAGTGACTTGTGTTGGTCCCTTCAGTGGTGCCTTACAGCAGATTTCACTGCAGACAAAAGGTGAAGTTAAACCAGCGTCTAAAGTGAGGTCCAGGGTATTCTAAAAGTCTCCTACCTGAATTATGGACATCCGGCTCGGGGGAGCCTCGCTGGCGTTAGTCCCTTGCCCTGTGAAGCTGGTGTGGCAGCCCACATGTCCCTGGGGTACAGTCAGGTTGTTGGAGGCGGGCTTCAGGTACATCACCTCAGACCTGGGAGAGCTGAGGGGCAGGCGGGTCTGGTAGTCAAAGTACATGGGTGAGGTGGCCAGGGATGGGCTGCTCACCACGTTCATGACATTGAGGGGGCCCCGGCTGTCCTCGCCCTCACTGGGCACCAGCATAATGTCATTCTTGCTGATCTTCTTCTTCTTGCCCTTGCCCCCTCCACTGCCACTGCCTCCTCCTCCCCCGCCACTGCCTCCCCCTCCTCCCAGCTGAGGGTGGCTATACTCGGCAATGCGACAGTTATAGGTGCGGATCTCCTTGTTCTCTCGCTTGCACTTCACGGCAATAGTGATCATGGCAGCCAGCAAGATGATGGAGACAGTGCTCAGCGTCACGATCAGGGGCAGCGACAAGTCCCAGTGTGGTCGCCGATGCTGCTCGCCATTCACCTGCGGCTCGCCAGCCTCGGGCAGGGGCCCCGCCAAGGCCCTGACAATGAGCTTGGCCACTGCGGAGAGGCTGGGCTTGCCATGGTCACTGACTTTTACCACCAGTTCAGCCACAGGGCTGAGCTCCTCCCAGTAGGGGTGCAAGGTGCGTATCTCACCGCTAGTGGGGTCCATCTCAAAGAGGTGCTCCTCATTGCCTTCCACAATCTCATACGTGAGGCGCCCGCTCTCCCCAAAGTCACTGTCCAGGGCGCGGACGGTGCCCACAGGGTAGCCCACCCCAGCATTGCGTGGCACCTGCAGCTCGGCGGTGTCATTGATGAGGGCGGGCAGGACGATGAGGGGCGCATTGTCGTTGACATCGAGCACAGTGACGCGCACCGTGGCATTGCTTTCGCGGTGGGGTGAACCCGAGTCTTTGGCCAGCACACGAAACTCGAAGTGTTTTGTCTGCTCATAGTTGAAGCTCCTCAGGGCATAGATAGCACCATTAGTGGGGTTGACGGAGACATAGGTGTAGATGGAGACGTCGCCCACATGCCCGGGCAGAATGGAGTAAGAGACTGTCCCATTTTGCCCCAGGTCGGGGTCCTGGGCCAAGACGGAGCCCAGGTACTCTCCAGGGATGTTGTTTTCAGGCACCTGTAACACATAGAGGTTCTTGCTGAAGCGGGGTGGGTTGTCATTCTCGTCGAGGATCCGGACGGAAAATGACTTGGTGGAGTTGAGTGGGGGATTGCCCTCATCACGTGCCACGATGGTTACATTGTACTCATCCTGTGCTTCGCGGTCCAGGGGCCGGTCGGTGACCACAGTGTAGAAGTTGTCATAGTTCTCCTCCAGGGTGAAAGGGACGGCTCCGGGCCCGCCGCCACCGCCCAGCACCCGGCACTGGAGCTGCCCGTTCTTGCCTGAGTCACGGTCGGTGACCCGCACCAGGGCAATGACAGTGCCCGGTGGGGCAGCCTCGCTCAGTGCTCCCTGGCGAACGGAGACAAAGCCAATGGTGGGCGCATTGTCGTTGCGGTCGATGAGGCGGACGGTGACCTTGCAATGAGCAGGGATGGGATTGGGCCCCAGGTCCCGAGCCTGGACATCAATCTCAATGAGGCCGCTCTCCTCATAGTCCAGGTTGCCCTTGACACGGATAAGGCCACTCTGCGGGTCAATGCTGAACAGGTCGCGGACACGCTCAGGTGCGTAGCCACTGAAGGAGTAGAGCACCTCTCCGTTGGTACCCTCGTCGGCATCGGTGGCATTAAGGTCAATGACGGCAGTGCCCAGTGGTGCATTCTCTGGCAGCTCTACCACGTAAGAGGCCGCCTCAAAGACAGGGCTGTTGTCATTGGAGTCAATGAGGCGCACGTTGATCTGCACCGTGCCCGAGCGTGGTGGATCGCCGCCGTCCAGTGCCGTCAGCACCAGGGTGTGGTGACTCTGCTCCTCACGGTCTAATGGCTTCTGGATGACCAGTTCTGGAAACTTTGTGCCATCACCGCGGGACTTCACATCGAGGGAGAAGAGGCCGTAGTCGTCACGGGTGAGCAGGTAGGTGCGCAGCCCGTTGTCCCCGGCATCCGGGTCGTGGGCACTGGTGAGGGGGAAGCGGGTGCCCGGCGCAGCATTTTCCGAGATGTCCATGTCCACTTGATCAGAGGGGAACGCCGGTGCGTTGTCGTTCAGGTCCTGGATCTCCACCTTGATCATGCAGATCTCCTGGTCGTTGGCGAACACCTCGAGGGAGAGCTGGCACTTGGCACTGCGCCGGCACAGCGCCTCGCGGTCGATGCGCTGCTTGGTGTAGAGCAGCCCGCTCTCCCCGTCCACGTCCAGGAGGTGCGGGGCCGAGTTCTCCAGCACCCGGAAGGTGGACTTGGGGCCGCGGCCGCCGCCGGGAGCGCCGCGCTCCGCAGGCAGCATCCCGCCTCCCGCCGCGCCCGCCGCCAGCCGCGCATCGCGGCCGATGTTCCCGATGACCGTGCCCGCTCCCTGCTCCTCCGGCACCGAGTAATTCAGGTTCTTCAGCGACAGGGCGGGAGCCCAGCAGAGGAAGAAGCAACAAATGGAAAGGTACATCCCCGAGCAGGGGTGGGGGTGGCAGCAGCTGCAGCGGCGACCAGGGTTGTCCCTGTCTTCTCTGCCTCCTGCACTGGGTTTGTTCTTCCTCCTCCTCCGTCGGCTCTCTCCCTTTTTCCCTCTTTTTTTTTTTTTTTTTCTTTCCTTCTCTCTCCCCACCCCTATATTTTAAGTTCCTGAACCTGTTGCTCTAAAACATCTGCAGAGACACAGGATGAGAGGCAGCAAATGGACCATGTAGCTCAGAGGGAGGGAGCAATCGGGGGGGGGCGGAGGGGGGGGAAGCAGCTTCGGCAGCGTTTCAGCAAGCGCTTGCCGTGCTTGCAGTCCCCTCGCAGTTACTTCGGCTGTCCAACTTCGGCAGTGGGAGGATTTCAAAAATCAGAAAATTTGCAAAAGATCTTCTCCTCCGGGCGGGCGAAGCGTTCCCGATCCTTGAATCCCCGCAGATGTACAAACAATAATAAAAATAATAACAATAATAAAAAATCGCGGCAGTGGTTGTTTTTCTAAAAACGATCAAAAAGAGGCTTTTTAAAATATGTGTATTTATATATACATAGGAAAGGGGGATGGCCACAGGTCTGTAAGCAGGGGTAGAAAAGCTTATTTGCTACTCATCGCTTGTGATGCGATTGATGGAGTGGAGGGGTGGGAGAGAGACAGAAGGGGAAAAAAAGTCTCAGCTTGTTGTTGAAGCCCTCTTCGTGTGCAGTGAGAGGCAGTGAAATGTCTGATTGCACCGCGGGGTTGTTGGTTTTCAGGGAGTGTTTTGCTGCATTTAGAGATTTAATCTTGCATTGCTTGCGGCGGAGAGCTGCATCTCCCTGCCATCGGTATTTCCCCCCTCTCTGTCTCGTACACCCTCACTCTTTCCTTCCCGAATCAGGAGGCGAGGGAACGAGGATTGCAGGGCAAGAGGGGAAAACAAAACACACACAAAAAAAACCCAGCAAAAACTAGTGTCCGGATTTGTAGTTTCCTTTCTCTCCCTCTACTACTAGCCTCCCACTCGTCCTTTTGTGGGAAAAAAAATTAAGAAGCCCACCAGCTGACTGTCATAATTAGCAATAAATATATATTTTGAGAGAAATCACAGGCTGTGATCAATCAGATGCACACTTGGGTTTCTTTAAGACAGGCCAGTAGCCGCCGCCACCACCACATCCTTTCTCTCCGTGTATCTATGCGTGTGTGCGTATGCGTGTCTGAGGAGCTGCACTTTTCTCGATGCAGTTTAATTCCAGTTTGCTTTTCTCTCCAGCCGAGGGGAAATCAACAGGCAACCCATGGCTGGACGCATAGATTAAAAAAAGAGAGCAAGGGAGAGAAAGGAAGCGGGGGGGATCGGGGAGGGGGGGAGAAAGAAAAGCCACCACACACACACACTCTCTCTCTCTCGCTAAAAGGGAAACAGTCTCTGTATTCACAGGGCTGCGCTGTCAAGTGCCTCTCTTTTCTTTCTATTCAGCATCTCCTTCCAATGACACTGCCGCCTAGTCCTCTTCATTTAGGGGAGGGGAGAAGAGGAAAAACAATCCTGGCGATGAATAAAGTGGGACACCTTTTAATCGACTAATTCGCTTATATTAAAACCTATGCAGTTCCGCGGTTGGTCTGATGCATTTTCTGCAGTCCTTTCAAGCTTTAACAGTCTCTCTGGGCATCTTGGTACGGGGGAGAAGAGCGGCGGCAACGCCAGATGCGTTCCTCCTCTCTGATATACCTTTCCCAGCGACACGGCGTATAGGTAAATATTGGGGAAGGGTAACTAAATTTTATTTCAGGTTCTTTTAACAACCAGAAATAAATGAATGGCACATCCAGAAATGCAGGTGTTTCAATCTGCTGGATGAGTCAGATCCAGCGGAACAAATCACATTCACTACCGCCTCATGTTCCTCCCTTCATAGACATTAGTTGCAGCTTCTTCCTAACGCTTCTCTGACTCACTCTATAGACAGGAGAAAAATTAATCAGATTTATATTTTGGAGGGGGGAAGAAAAAAAAAAAAAAGAGAGAATGGGGGGGTGGGGGTCGGATCCAGCTACACTTTTACTATACCTCTTTCTCCGGGAGACTGAGGATCAGGAAAACAAGGCTGTTATCCACTCACTGGCACAGAGGCGCGTCTGTCTCCTGCTTTGCTGAGTGTTTTTTAACCACCTTTCCTCAGTGTTATGTGTGAAATAAATCAGAGATCTTTCATATTAAAAGAAAAAAAAAAACCCAAACAACAAAAACATAGGTTCCCAATACATAGCTCACAGATCTAGTTCCGAGCCTCAGTTCTGCACTGTTTTTTTCTCCTTTATTTGAGTCCGGACCCAAAGTACACAGTTAATTCTGCAACCTGTGGTAGTGAGGCTTTCAAAAGAAAAAAAGAAGAAAAAAAATAAATACTCTTCTCTGCCTCATTGATGGGTGGCCCCTTTCAAACAGACGGTCGCCAGCCTGAGCCAGACAGCACGCGAAAGGAACGCCGATCCCCGACAAACCAGATCCATTTCACCAGCCGCCCGCAGGTAAGTGGAGAATTCAGCGAAAAATTCAACAGTTGGAGCCGCTCTCCGCCTCTCTCCTCTCCCCCCCTCCTCCTCCTCCTCGCCTCCCTCACTGCAGCACTGGCGGGGCCGCCGCGCCGCGCCGCGCTCGCCCAGCGCCGCTCGCCGACTGCCTCTATTCACCTCACGCCGCGGCTTAAACATTGATACGGATTCCCCGCCAGCCAATCGGCGGCGGCGGCGGCGACCGGCCCCGGCGCCCACCCGCCAATGGAAGGAGGCTGGGCGGGAGGGGGGGCGGGGCCGTGGCGGGCGCTGGGTGTCATTGATTAGATCGGTTCGGTGGGAGACGCGCGACGTGCGAAGGGCCCGGGCGGGCGGGCGGGATGCGGTGTCTCGCCGCCGCGCACCGCACCGCAGCGCCGCGCCCCCGGCCCCCCCGGCTTCGCGCTATCTACCTATTTATTTATATACACTCCCCCCACCCCCCCCGCCCCTTACTTATTTATTTTTAAGACATATTAACAAGTCTTCCGTGATGACGGCTGGGAAAGGAGGGGGGACGCGACGCCCCCGCACCGCCCCCAAAGCACTGCCAGGGCGAGGGCTTGGCTCCGCGGCACGCTCCCCGAGTCCCCCTGGGCTCCGGCGCACCCCCCCCCCGCCGCCCCGGGGATGCACGGCAGCTGGATGGGGACCTCCCGCGCCACACCCGCCCCGGCCCTTCGAGACCCGCCCCGAGCGGGTCTCGCCCCCCCCCGAGGGGCAGGTCCTGAGGGCGGGAGCTCCCCCCTGCCCGCGGGGCCGCCGTGCGGGGGAACGGGGGCGGGCGCGACGGCGGCAGCCCCGCGGTGCGGGGCTCAGGGGGCCGCAGCAGCGCCCTCGCCTCCCCTCCCTGCCCCTCCCCGCCTCGCCCGGCGCGGCGCCCGCCTCCGCCCCCGCCGCGGCGGGAGGGTCTCGTCCGGGGGCGGCGGGAGCGGAGGGAGGATTGAGGCTGGAAAGGTGAGTGCTCGGATTGCCGGAGCGCCGGTCTGGACCCGAAGCTGCCGTTTGTGAGCTGTGAGTGACGAGCGTGTAAGTAGCATGAATCATTTAGGGGGAAAAGAAAGAAAAAAAGACCAAAAAAAGAAAGAAAAAACCAAGGAAAATCAACTCTGGAGCAATTATAAGACGCTCCTGACAATTACTTTAGGAGCGGCTCTTAAAAGATTCAGTTAAGGAAGCTGCTGTTTCGCCTTGCTCAATAGGATAACCTTCAGCCCTTTCAGAGTTACGATGTCCATAAATACCATTTGAGTTGGAGAAAGTCTTACAAATTTATAAATTCAAATAAGTATTCTTTCTAGACCCATCTTCCCGTCCTGAAGTCCTCTTTGTAGCTTTGAAACCGATAGTTTGCCATGCAGAACGAGTCTGCTAGTAACTCTTACAAAACTAACGCTGTGTTAAAATGCAGTATATAAATAAACTATACATACATCAGTGGCAGCGTAAAATCACTACTCTCAGACGTGCCAACTTTCTGTGTGAGAGCGACAGACAGACGAAATAAAGGATATGTTTACAAAATGGGCTTTGCTTTCTGAACGAGGGCTTCAGATTGGCTGATGAAAATCAGCGTATTCGGCTAAGTCACTTGTTTGGAGAAGTCCCCTATAAAAGCAGCACGATTTTGAAAATGGAACAAACACCAGAGTAAACCCCTGAGCTATCAGGAGACCTCGTTTCACTGTAACTTGAGTCCTGTGCTTTCCTTTCCTTATTCCGTAGCCTATGCCAAACCTGCAGGATGTCTCAGGGTGTCCAGAGGTTGCCTGTGCAAGTTCTGCTAATTGGGGGGAAAAAGGGTGATTGCAATTGTGTAATGGCTCCCTCTAGCGTGCTAGAGGTGCTGCTGCACGTGGGGCATGTACTGCGTCCCTGCGCGCCTGGCTGCGCGCACACGCGCTAACTCCGTTCCCTCGCTGAGGGAGCAGGAGAGCACCAGCAGGATAAAACAATAATTTCACCATTACAGTGGCATATACTATGTAATATATTTCTGGCAATGTTTCTCATAGTTTGCTTATGCTAAAAAAAAGCCACAAACCCCAGATGAATTTGACTTTTTTTTTGGAGGAGGCTAGTGTCTCCATCACTTTTTCCTCCAGCCTCGCGAATGCCTTTCTTTTTTTATATGACTCAGCATTACACAATAAATACTCTGACTCCACAATGAAGTCAATACATTTAAGGGCACTCTGCAGTTTGTAAAACAAGTACTTGGGACTCTGAATTAAGGGGGAAAACTATATAACCCTTTATCCAAGTAATTGGAGTCTTTGCTTGTAAAATTTGCCTTTTTTTAATCAAACATCTTGCAGCTTACGACTTCCCATTGATACCAACGACATGCATGGAATACTTCGAGGAAGAATAAAATCTGAATTACTAGCACTAGATCCTCAAACCTATGACTGACTACCAGGTGATTATCGTAAGTGAAATGCTTACCCCTTCCCCTACAAGTCACTGGGGTTTTTAGCGTTAACTTCAACAGAGCTAGTTTTTAATACTCATTTTCAGGTATGGCCGATTATTAGCAATTTCTAATGATTTATTGGAAATCATACCATCCTGACATCTTTAAAAATTGTGGCTCTTAAACCCAATAGAGACTTAGGTACCTAGCTGGAAAAAGCCAGATAAAAAATTATGCCTGCATATGAATATATGCCTCTGCCAGGCTGATGTTTGTTACATTAGACAGTTTATAACAACAAAATGGCATTTATTGATTTTAATCCACCTGTGCAAGTAATGAATATTTTATTTGTTCGATGATTTTACAGTATATCTAAAATGCTTTTTCTGTCAAATTTGTAGCACACACTACATATTTGATAGCTTAGGGTGGACCATAATTTTCTATACATTCATCAGGAAATTGCTGTATTTTTCACATAGAAAAGTCAGAAATAAAATGTATGAAGGTAATGCCAATGACTGCCAATAATACCTATATGCTGAGCCACATCACTGTGTATTGAATATACAGTGTATATTGATTGGGAAAAAAAGTGAAACAAAATAAAAACAAAATCAAAAAGTACTTATTAACAGCTTGGTGAGAAAGCTGTACTGTGGAGAGGCTAATATATAGACAAAATGCAAATCCTTAGAAGGATTATAGAATATAGACATATAGAAGACATATAGAAGGCTTACACTATCTGACAGATCAAGAAAAACACATTAAATACACTGTGTAGGAGAAGCTCAACAAAGGAGCAAAGTCCAACATAACAGCCCTAACAATAACCTGTATTGGAGGGGTTAAATTATGCTTTGGAAAACTACTTTTTGATACTTGAAACGTGTGTTTCTTGGAAGCCGTAGCCTAACATCAACCAAAATAACAGATAGTAACAGGACATATCTCAAAACCGGCTTTTTAAAAAATGCTGATTAATCATGAACATAGTACAACAGTATTCAGACTTTTTTGGGGAAATTTTCATAACAAAATCTAGTAGTTTATTATTCTGTCTTCAGCAAAGACAGGTAAGCCTTTCTACTTTCAGAAAAAAAGGAAATAAATAAGAAATATCCTCTATCAGAAGTGTTGAAATAAAAAATCTTTAGTCTCAGCGTGGAGGGTACTTAAGCATAGCACAAAAGTCTCAGAACAAATATCCCTAAACAAATAAAAGAAAATAGGAAGGCAAGGAAAAGATCAATATAGTTAAATGTCAAGGTTCAATATTTAAGTTATCTGAGCCTAAAATGTATCATTGGGAAAGCCCAAATCCAATCATCTTGAAAACAATAGAAAGAAGTAAAATTAGAAAGGCCAAGGAGGGAATTTGAGGAACAAAGAATCCACATATAAGAGAATGAATTACCTGCTAAAAAACAAATATATGCTTTATCAATATGAGGAAGCCATGTCAGAACTGCCGGGCCTATTAGCTGGCCAGCTATAGAAGAAAAAGTATTGCAGAGAAATTAAATTTCTGTACTTTAGTACTCATAGCAAATGAAGACATTTCCTCAGGTCAACTTTTTTTAGTAACAAAGATGAGATGTGGGTGTGTACTGAGGTGTCACCAGAGAGATTCTTAAAGAGCGAAAAGCATCTAACTAAATGGTAGTCATCAAGCGTTCTTACAGAATCTAAAAATGAAGTAAATGAACTGTTAAAAATATGCAGTCATTAAGATCAGTTACTATGTGTGAGGATTAAAAGGTACAAAATCTGTTTGTCTTTTAAAAGGACTAAAGGACTGATCAAGGAATTACGGTGTGGCAAGCTTTACTTTCAGTACTAGGAAAATTAGTTCAAATGACAATTAAAAATAGAAATTGTATGTTAACTAGAGAAATGTAAGAGAAGTGCTGTCCAGAAACTCAACGAAATCAATAGAAACCTTTCCACTTATCTGATTCATCCCATAATAGCAAAGCAGTATAACTTACATAGATTAAAAGGACATTTCTTCTGTTTATTAGTATTGTTTCAAAGTAGCAACAGAACAAAAGATAAAATTACTTTTGTCGCTTTGTATGTAAGCAGTTTTATGACAATATAAATGTGAGTCCACACCAGCAAGACATGTAGAAGGGAGGATAGTTGCTGAGAAAGGGAACAAGGAATGACAGCGCGGTAAGTAAAGGCAAGAGAAGGTAAGCGTCTGCAATTGATGTTAGTGGACTAATGGAGGGGTGGGAGCCAGGAAGAGAGAGAAATAGGAAGAGGGTGCTGAAGTGAAGCACAGGGCTATTTAAAAAGACACTTCAGGGAAAGGGAATTAGCAGTAGGAGATAAGCCTGAGATTGTCACTGAAACAGTTGATACCTATGTCTTCTATCTAGCTGGGAGGAATTACATTTACCGTGGTACCTGTGCCATTTTGGAAACAAACAAACACAGACACACACACAAAGATTCATTAGGCTTACAGAAAGGGTGACTTGTTAGGCCACAGATAAGTGGCTTACGACTTGTATTCTCATGCCTCTTTTCAGGCGTGTTATCTAATGACGATTTAGCACAGAATACAGAAACGTCATTTTTTTTTTTATTACAGTGAAAACAGGACACACTTTGAGATCAAACCCAGTGTGTTTCAAACAGACTAAGTAGAAGTTTTCTTAACAATTTAAAAAAAAGAAAACAATTTATTTAAGAGCAATCGAACTAATGAAAACCGGTTTCCTACAGGTGTGTCTTTTAATTTTCCCCCTGCCACTAGTACCAGCGTCCTCCTGTGTCTTCAGTGATGGTTACCCCGCAGATGTGAGCAGCTGGCTGAGAGGGACGTGCTGCTGCGCCAGGCAGCACCTGCCTGGAAAGGTACCACGGCTTTTTCCTTCTCTCAGTTAAGGTATTGATTTACCTCCCATACATACCCACTGGCTGGAATGAAATTTAAACTATCATCACCTTTGAAGTGTCTATCCCACTTGCAAATTTGATCGAAATTGGCCAGTAGGTCACAAAGTTACTGGGCAGAATGACAGAGAGTCACTCAGGTAATGGTCAGGTGGGCTGTTTGTTTACTTATATAGCCTCCTTCAAAAAAACCTAGAACATTAAAAATTAAAACATTTTAGCCATTTTACTATAACATGATGGTAATCCTGGGAGTATGATATGGAATAGTAATGTGATCATATGATATGACTTGGCATGTTGTCATAATACATGCACTGATATTACCAGTGAGTTAGGAATATACTGTGTAAATATAAACATCAGATTTTGTAACCTAGAATAGAAAATATTTGCATTTTCAAATAGAGGATATGCTCTAAAACTCTTAGAAACTTTTCTGAAGCAAATATTTTATGGATTTTTCTTAAACCTGGCAATTTTTGTTTTCATGGTAAATTGCATTAAAACCAATAGAGTTCAGCAATATGTTTTGTTTCACTGAATAATGAAGTACTTTACTGATGAAAATCTGTTTTGTGAATTATTTGTGACAAGTTTGTTAGAGAGTAGAGCACATATACCCTTTATTATTATCCTGATTAAAATACTTGTTTAGAAATTTATAAACGTGATTAAAATTCATTAAATACTTGGTTTAGTAGCTGGTTGTTAGCTTGTCTGCAGTTATTGTAGGTTAACGTCTCCTATGTCCTTTAAAGATTATGTGGCGGGACAGGACAGATGTTTGTCTTCTTGTTCCCCTCTGGGTGAGGCTGCACTCTGGAAAGGGGGAGATTGTGCCTTCCCTGAGCTTGCACAAGTGAAGAAACTTATGGAAGTGCAGGATAAAAAAGGAGAAGAAGGGGGAAAAAACAAGACAAAAGGGAGCAGAAACTCCAGAAAGTGCTGAGAAAAGCAGGGAGCAGAACTGCTGTTCAAGTCTCAGAGGGGAAGGAAAGAAAATACTCTCTTGGGTGTGGGGAGGGGACGGTGCGTAATCCTCTGCAAACCTGCAGAGCTGCTGGACTGAGACCGTCCACGGACGAGCAGACCTGCCGTGTGACGGCAGCGTGAACCACCGATGTTCCTCTACACCTTTACTATTCTATCTCACTTTGGATGTTTTATGAAGCTTTGTTTTGTAGTGAAATCTGATCTTTGGGGCTTAAAACTTTTCTGGGAGGGCTGGTAGTGCTTGCTTTAAGGAAAAGGTAGAAGCAGATCTATCTCAAAGATCTGGCTAAGTGACATACATTGTGCAGATAGAAGTACTGGTAGAGTACTGATAGAGGACAAAGTTGGAGAAGCCAAAATTAAATTAACATTTCAAGAAGACCATATCTGATGATATGAAAGTTCAGGAAAGTCAAAGAAAATGGGAATGCAGCCTGGACCCTGACGAAAGTCTTGGCAAATGTGTTTCATGAGAGCAGTCTAAGGGCAAAAGCATGTGCTGCATGGAACTGTAAGAAAGATGCTCTACCAAGTAGACTCTAAGGTTATGCTCAGTGAGGTTAGGTATGGAACAAATCTTTTTCCTTCTCTTCATTAAAAAAAACGCCAAACAAAAAGACCAAACAAACAAGCTTACTGACCCAACAGAGTCTGAGGAAGCTGCTAGTTGTTTCTCGTGTTTCTTATGCAGGAATGTCTCTAATAATACTAAGATATTATAGTAATAATATTACTATTAATAATAATTAATACTAATTAATCATTTGGAATTCACTGAAATCTCAATATAGTGTGTCACTGGACCTCCTTTAAGAAGAAAATAACTGCACCTTCTAAGTTACAATATTATTGAGAGCAGGCTGATATTGTTGTTGAGTCAAGTTGAATCTCTGGCTAACACAGCAGAGCCCGTAAGTTTTTTAACTGCAACACCGCAGGCTTCCCACATTTTACACCTTCAAGCTGCAGGAGGTTTGAGTCACTTATTCAAAACATTTTCCCAAATTTTGAGCATCAGGGTATTGCTTCTTCTGGAATGGTAGGTTTTTATTGTTCACTCTCTTCTAGTATTTCAGTATTACAATTGCTTCAGAGCTAATGTTTACTGGCAGTAGCCAAGGAATTGTGGTAGAGTTCAATGCTTCGCTTTTTCCTCTCAAAGCACTACTTAGATGTTGAAGGCTGTAACTCAGTCAGACAGGTCACCAATTTGCTTGTGAAGGCAAGACCAATGTCTCTGTGGAAATTCAGAACTGGTGCTGCCACCTCCAAGTAGTGGCAGGAAGCAGATGATTGAGAAAAGACTCCAAAATAATTTAGATGTAAAATACTACGTATTCCTGAGTCACATAAATTCACCTCTGCCAGTATTCTTACTGTTACTCCCCAAGTGGGATGAAGATATCATGCTCTTTGAAACTTCTGGTTTCCAAGTGCAGTGCTTAGTTTCCTGAAAAGAATAAGCCTGAACTATAAGTGCAAAGTAATCTGTGTAAGATAATTTGCAGGAGATAAAGTTTCTACTGGAAACAAATCCAAAAATAATAAAAAAAAAGGAAATAAGCCAGCTTTTTGATTGTCAGTTATTTCCATATTTTTGTCTTTTTAGTTTTTCTAAGGTAGCATTTTGCACCCAGCAACAAAATTGCAAACTCTCCCTAGGGTTTATGAAATTTCTTATACATTGCATACTAAAGATTCTACAAGCTAAATTTGCCTGTTATGCAACCCTTTTGTTTCCAAAGTATTCCCTTATTCAGTTATGCAGTTAGTAGCTTTCCTTTAAACATGACTGATTGCAACACTGTAAACAATTCCGTTGCTAAATCTCACAGAGAAATGGAATCCCATTTACTCTCTCCTAGATGCAATTTCATAAGATTAGAAAGAAAAAAAAAACAACACAAAACAAAAAAAAAGACAGGTAATGAAACTGTCTCTACTCTCCACCCCAAAAGTCCAGGGACACAACTAGGAATAAATAATGATAATAAAAATTTCTGTTGAGTCAAGTGTCACATTTGTATGGTTGCTTTTAAAAGGGAGCAACATCTTTAGACTTTCTGTAGGTGACAACCTTTCTTCGCTAGTTTACACATCTATTTGAAACCAACCATTCCGTTTTGTTCCTGCTAACTCTTTTCATTTGTATACTCTTCTGTGAGCTCCAACACAAACAAGACTCGTAAACAGCAGACTATAGATAAGCTTTCAAAATGTTATGTGGCATTTTACCCACATATCTGTCAAGTAAAAGGTTAGAATCTTCACTTTTTAAAGAAAAACATACCAATTAGCAGCAAGGCAAGGCTGTCTAGAGCATGAGATTTTCAAAGTTTGACACATCTGTAGATGCAACACAACCCATTTACTTGTATGAAGCTCCCTTTCCTTGTCCGGTGGCGAGTGAGGATCCGGAGAGGGCCCCGGTTCCAATGAATTTGCAAGTGCTCACAGGAATTACAATATGAGGTTCTTTGCCTGATGTGTCCAGCATAGCTACAGATGGAGAAACGGGGTAGCAGGTGATTGCTTCGCCTTGTTTGCTTACCAAGCTGAAGCCTTAATACTGGTTTTGGTGGTGTAATGGGCAAACAGGGTTGTCAAACGCTCCTATCCCACGTGTGCAGGAAAATAAGGGAGATTTGAGGGCTTGCTTCCTGGCATGGGCTAGTGGGACTGCAGGTCACAGCGAAAGCTGGAGAGTGACGACAGCAGCCTGTGCAGGGCCACCGGTCCCCGTCCTGATGGGGCATTGGCAGCCGGCGCTCAGGGACATGCAGGGCTTTGGCTTCATCCCCTCAACATGCCGTTCATCTGAGATGAGCTGACCTGACAGTTGGCTGCCAGCACAGAGCAGTAGGAGTTTGTGCCCCCCTTAGAGCCAGGGGCAAGCAAGAGAGGAAATTATGTTTCTAAAAGTCATAATTCCTTCTCCGTTTGCTGCTGGGATGGTGCTGCTATGTATCAGCCTTTATCCAGGCAAACTGTTGTCTTACAGTCTTGTCATAAGTGATTAGTTAGAATCCAGTGCTATAAAAAACCAGAACCAAATGGAATAACCAAGGTGCAAAATTAATGTTTAAAAAATCCTATAACATGCTGCAAAACCAAAAACAGATCTAAAATTAAAACACGAAATACTGTATCCTTGAGACCACAAAAAATGCTTACTGAATTTTTCTGTCTTTATGAAAGACATTTTAAAGAGGCTTGATTTTATAAAATTACAAAGTTTCCATGTCCTCAAAATTAGGTCCTTTAAGGCACTTTATTATGAGTACATAAAATCACTTATTACTCTGAAAATCTTAAAAAAAAAACCCCACATATTGTCAGAATACCTATATAAAAAACACAGAAAGAAAATCAGGAAAAAAGAATTCATGCAAATATAAATCCTACTTAGTATTTCTATTGTTAGGTTTTAACTGTTAGGCAGCAAAATAGTTTTTAGTTTTATACTAAAAATGTCTTCATAGCTGCTGCCTTGAGGAATTTATAGTGTCAATAAATTAACATAAATGAATTTTACAATTTTCTGTTTTATTATAATACCTTAAATTGTTAGCAGACTTAATGGCTTTACATACATCTAGAGATAACATCTGAATTGCAAATAAATCACTACAAAATATATGTTGCAGACAGTTTTTATTTAATGTGCACAATCATTAAGTATTTAAATGGCTAACTTCTGCCATTTGCCTGTTCCACTAAATGTGCTCACTGTAGTGTGTAAAGGGGAGTGTACTATATTAAGATGAGTAATATTTTAAATTAAGATTTGGTTTACACTACAGGTGTTTCATTTGGATCTAATGAGTCAGTTACGTTACTAAAACAGGATAATTATTTTAAATATATTTACTCAGAAGTAGGGACTATATAACTGATTTTTATCCTTATTTTACTTCTGTATCTCTTAATAACTAGTTCCTGTTTAATGTGTAGTAACTCCTATTAAACCTAAATTAAATGCTTTTTGTAGGATTGCTATTTAAAGTTTTACTGAAGAAGTAAAATTTGCTTTCTAATTAACTACTTAATTTACATACCAAATTAAGGGCATGTAAACACCTCTGGGGCACTAGAACATGCCATTTTGTTATGGTGAATGATGACCCGGCATCAGTTACATCCTCATTTCTGCAGTGGCGAAGCCATACACCCCCATTGCCTGGGGAACTCCAGCTGACAGGGTGCTGCAGCGCAACTCCTCTCCAACGCTGGCTGCCACCTGAGGTGTGAGAGCACGAAGCCTGTCTCAGGGTGTATCAGTAAAGTTCAATATCTCACCCTTATCTGAAGGTGCTTAATGATTCAGGGTATTGAAAAGACTGAGTCCTTCCTGAAGTCTGTGGGTGACAATTTTGCTTTTTTGTCCCAGTAGAGCAGTCTACCATAAATATAGTTTATCTGGAGAAGGACCTGACATCTTTGGTGGACAGAACTGATATAGTGGAATGAAATCCCACGAGAAACAATGGCCATTTTACACTCCAGCAAGTTTCTGCTTTAGGTACAAGGCTTTTCTCTTTACCTAGCTTGCTTTAATGGAAATATATAGCAAAATTTATATGTAGGTAACTTTAATTTATTAAGACAAAACAGCTCACACTTTTCTCTTTGAAGCAAGGATGGCAGAACAGAATTAAAATAGATTAATTTGTACTGCTTGATACATTAATATTAGAAGTTCTCAGCTACAGTGATGAATGTCTATCAAAAACCTGTATATCGGAGAAGACCACATATGACCAAAAGAAAGGTAAAATCACTGCTAATGGGTGGTGTCAGGGACCTAAGTTGTATGAAATGTATCAGGTCACCAAAACGTCTGAATTTAGACATTACTGAGCTCTTACTACAAGACATAATCATATAGAAAACTGCTGAAGAAGTGCATTTTAAATTGCTTTGCTATTTTCTTCTCTAAGAGAAAGTGGCGATCATTGTCTCTGATCTTTAAAGGCTGTAGTCATGTTAGTATAGCAGTCACTTCTTCAGCAGACGTAAATTGTCCCTACGGTATTATGGCTGTAATCCTATTTCTGCTCTCTTGCAGAACTTTACCAAGTAACTACTTGTTGAGTTTTCCTACTAAAGGCTCATCAAAGCACAGCCAGATTTAAGCCTTCACCTACATGATCATCTTGTTATCATTTGGCTCGTGTGATGCAAAAATCAAAGTGGTTCCCAAGCAACTGAAGTTATAGAGAAAGACATTTAGTTAATCAATGAACTTTGAATCATAACTTCTTTCAGGTTTGTTGTTTATTTTTTAACCAATGAGTGAAGAGAATTCTAAATTTCAGCTTGTGACTATTCTTAAGTGTTTCATAGAGCAAGCTCTTTCGTTTACAGACTTTATGGGAAAGAGTTCACAAACAGAGGCCATTGTTTATTGTCTTGTAGTAAACAGCAACTGTCTCAAACAACCAGCTACAGTACCCTGGGAAGTGGGCCCAAACCTCTGAAAAGCCACTTACCATACAGTAAGTGCATAAAAGAAAAATTGTAAAAAATACAGAGTAGATTCACAGGAGGATTTCGAAAGACCTTAAAGAGACCAAATTGTTATCTATACTATCTAGCTCAAAGAGTTTAAAATAAGAAGAAATACAAAGTTACAGCTGACAGACCTAAGCAATACATCACTAAATGTCCACCTGCACAAAGTATATAGCTTCTACTAAGAAACAAAATTCATTTGCGGATTAATATTTAATCTCTTTATTCTGTTTGGTGAAAGTGTTCTTTTTCAGTATGCTCATTTAGAGTTGAAGCTGTGGATGCTCTCTGGCAGATTCTAATACACATGTTCCCTTTCCAGTCAGCGGACCAAAAAGAAAAACTACTATAGTTAATCTGATCACATAAAGGGAACAGAGTTGATTAATAAACAGAGTTAGGCAAATACTAATACTTTGGGGGACTTTCTGTTGTGTATGACTGGCATAAATTTAAAGTTATTAAATCACTTCATAGTCGGCTATAGTATAACCAAGGCCTAACTCTACCCTACTGAATAGAAGAACAAATTCTCATTGGGTTTAACAGGCCTTTTCTGGTATTAAGCATATTTATGCAATTAATTAGGAAGAAAAAGATGATAAAAACATGTGGTTTTTCCCTTCTGTGGGGTAAATAGCAGGTGTCAAGACTAACATTAATGCAGTTAAAATTTCTAATGTATCAGGACAATTATTTGCAATATTGACCTGCAGAATAAACAAGTATTGAGGTTTTGTCATCCTTTCTAAATGCCACAGCACTGAAAATCACACAGGGACAAAATTAGAATATTAAATGGAAAGATGCTGTGTTCCACAACAACCAGGAAACTGAGACCCAAGAGCTAAAACTCACAGTGATGACTGTTGGCAGATCCTAAACCAAGGCATATATCTATTATTTTTTTTTTTTTAAGGAAAAATATCAGAATCTTTTTACATCCTTGCTTCTGTCCATACAACACTTTTTGCAAAAGCATAAATGGGAATTCACTTCCAATTATACGTTGTTTATTTGCAGTCAGATAAACAACTTGAGTAATTTCCATTGAATAAATGTGTTCAGTTCATTAGAAGGGAAAGTCTAGGAGACAGATAGCCAGATTTAAACATGGGGAATTATCTTCATCCTTCTGAAATCAGATAGAATTTTGCCATTGATTACCATGGCAGCAGTGGTGCTGAAAATAGTTTTTTTTAATCTTAATATAGGTGAGCGCAACAATTATTTTGTTTGCAATCAATAATTTATAAGATTTCAACCATACCAACCAGAGTAAATCTATTCCAGTAAAAGGTAATGTAAATTATTTAAAATTAAGTATGTAAATATACTAAGCTGCCACACTGAAATATTGCTGTAATTTGGTTCAGAGATATGCTGAAAAAGAAAAAGTAGTCTCTTCCAGTGGATTTTAATTTTTTTTTTTTTCAAATAAGATACTTTAAATCAAAATATTTAGATTTACTCATTATCAACACTGACTCACTAGCACCACAAAGTGGAGAGTAGGGTTTCTGGTACATTTTTACTAGGACCAGTGCAATCACACCTGACATTAACAGGTGTGATCAAATTTAACAGGTAAAAAGATGTGTTTTAATTGTAGATGTTAATGTTTCTAGCATTGTTGCTGTATTTCAAAGAAAGAATAATAAGCAAACTTCTATCAACATTGTTAGAGCAGATAGATGAAGAGTTGGCATGCATTATAGTCTATATCTCCAGACATGTGGCGTATATGTCACAAATAATGTGAATGCATGTTTGAATTTAGGCAGCTAGTGATCAGCGTAACATGTTGAGCTCTCAAGCAGATTAATTTCTATATCACTTTATGATAACACATTTTTATCTCTTTTGCTATTTCAATTACTTTGATAAATTGGGGAGGGGGATTGTTTTCCCACAGTAGCATCAGATACGGAAATTTTTAGTGGATTTTTTTTTCTCACTTAACTCATCTACATGTTACAGTTTAAGAAGCATACTGCTAATTAATCAAGTTAATTACATATCAACATGCAAACCTTGTGTGGCCAGGCTTTTTTTTAATTATTATTTCTTGTTAGTTCTTTTCATAGCTAGGCTAAAAGAAATGGATCACATACACCACACTTGCTTTAGAAAGAGTTACTGATCTGCTGCTGCAAGTTTTTGCTTCCATTTTCCACTGCTTCTGTCAATAAAACTGAAAGCAATTGCCCTTAGATGCTTCTGATATTGTAATATCATCAGCGGTAAAGATTTACAGACATTAATTTAACTGACAATAGATCTTGTTGCCTAATAGCTAAATTATGAGAAAGATTTGTATGATAAACAAGCTGAAATGCCTCTTGCCTGAGGGAACTCCTGGGAATAAAAGGTTCTGTTGTGTCTGTGGCTTTTTTTTCTTTCCCAACTTTTTTTTTTTTTTTTTTGGAGAGAAGAGAGATCAAACTGCTGCCATAAACTTTTTCCCAACATTTTAAATTGATATAAGCCTTGCCTATTATTTCTTTCTATGATCCACTTTCTTCTTTTTTGTTTTACTGATTTAGATGTACCTGCCTTTTTGCAGTAGGAGCTGTTTGGTTGAAAGGCAGCATATTTATTTCAGAATTAACTACGGCTCAAGCCTCTTTTGAGAAAGTCACAGAACTCATAGCATGCTGTCAGGGGTCTTGTCTTAATGAGAATCAAAAGTACTAGTCCATGATAAAGTCCAAGCTGTGGTTTAAATAT
This sequence comes from Calonectris borealis, assembly GCF_964195595.1. Lineage (NCBI taxonomy): Eukaryota > Metazoa > Chordata > Aves > Procellariiformes > Procellariidae > Calonectris > Calonectris borealis. The sequence goes on from NC_134312.1 coordinate 183,601,921, forward strand.
GTATCAGCTGGTTGTGGTCAACCTTCAAAGGAAAGGCAATCTGGTGAGGCAATCAAATTTGTCAAGTATATCTGACTCACACATAGTAACCACTATTCCTTTTCCTTTGCTTGAGTGTAAATCTGGAGGAAAAGAGAATTTGAGACATTTCTGTTGTTTACTTAGTGTAAATATATTTAAATGCTACTCTGTTTGTTTATTTGCAGTGTGGTGCAAGATAACAAAGTAAATTTCATGAGTATTATTTCTTCAACATCATTGTTATACCTGCAACTTCACAAATGCCTTGTATTTTCAAAAACAAGATTCTTGCCCCAAAGCACTCATAACCAAATCTACACAGAACGCATAAAGAGACCTGAAAGAGGAAAGTGAGGATATTTTAGGCACTGAAAACAGTTTTGGGAATAGAAATAGGAAGTCATGCATGAGATATGGATACACGCAGTAGGCAGGACTGTGTCTGAGCCAGGAAAGAGTAAGGACTCAGTCCAGTCATAGGCTAAGGCAGATTCTTGCAAAGCCTTGAAATTGTGGAGGAGAAGTTTGACCTTGTAGTGTAATGAGACAGAAAACCACCTGAGGGACTGAGACATGACTTGACATGATCAGAGTGGTGAACAAGAAAGATAACCTTGGCAGTGCTTGGAGTGGACTGGAAGAGAGAGATTAAAGGGAAGAAGGTTACAGTGGCTAAGAGGTCACAGCAGGTGAGAGATAATGAAGGCATGAAACAGGAAGGAAAAAAAGATGAATAACTGAAGATACGGTAGATCGAGAAAAGATATGATTTGTCCAAAAAGCCCAAATTTGAACATTTGAAAGTTGATGATTATATGAAAAAAACGTATTCAAGGCTTCTGCTGTGTTTATTTACTATTTTATTGGCATGCTGCAGCCAACTTGCTATAGTAAAAGTCACAGAACTATCTACATCATCTATATCTTTATCTGTCTCTACACATTCACATGTACTGATAGATAGCTATTTTTATATTTTGACTGTAGAGCAGCAATATGGAAATCTGGTTTATTTTGCTGGCTCTACTACTGATTGGCCCTGTGATCTTGGACAGGTTATTTCTGTTTGCTGTGCCACAGTTTATCCGTCTGTAAAACAGTGTAAGCCGTTCTTTCCTTTCTTTGTACATTTATAGATGAAAAAGGACAGGTACTGTTCAGTGGACTTAGAATTCTCTGTAGAGCTCGGTTAGAGGACGCCCCCGGGCCATCCCATATGGACACCTTCACAACCACCACTGGGATGCGATGGTCCCTTTATAGTGTCAGCATACCAGTTCTGGATATTGGGGTGGGTCCGGCTGTGTCTGGGGTTGCAAGGAAGTTGAAAATGACTGTGCCCAAGTAGGTAGTTTTGACTGGAGGTATAAGAGCTCTGCTATGTCTGAAGCCATCATAACCAAAAAATATTTGCAGACCCACTTCACCTACCAGTTGGTTTGGGGGATTATGCATGGCTTTGAAACATCTGCTACCAAAAGACAGTGGCGGTATTCTTCCCTGAGAATGCTTCATTCAATTTGCCAAAGGACTTTTTAAACTATTGGTAAAATAAGACATAAAGCAGACAAAATACTTGTTGGGAATTTCAGCTGGGAGTACCAATATATTTGGAGTGTCACAATTCTAGTTCAGAAAAGCTGCAAACAACAAATGATCATGCCATAGAAGACAGGAAAAAAAAAGTCTAGCTGGTAGATTAGCCATAAGCCTAGGAAGCAAGAGCACCTCAGCAGTAAACACAGACATAATAGTGTCTATAATTTTTGCTAAATCACAGAGTTAAACTCTGCACTGATGAGTAAAAAAAAAAAAAGGTGGAAGTTGGTAAAGGATATTCTTTCCTCTGAGGCACTCTTGCCTTAACAGTCCTCTTTGTACTGCTAGTGCTGAAGCTAAGATCCCAAGGGGATGAGGAAGAGACAGGAGTGCTGAAGGTGGTTATAGCTGCCATTTTTTCCCCACTGAAATTCTGAATTAGTCAGAATTCCCGGGGAGCTAATTTCTGTGGCTCATTCCTCCTGGAATTCCTTACAGGAATTCTTCCTGTAAGCTACGGGTATAGAAACCTGTTTGCAATGGCTGCTGTGCAGATTAGTCAATATTTAGAAAAAAAAAAATTAGAGATGAATAGTAGTGTTTAAAACATTAACTGAACATTAAAAGAATGGACCAGTAAATCATATGTTTTGTGTTTACTATAGGAAAGCGCATTGTTGAAAAACAATGGAAAAATTTTCTTAGAGAGCAGAAAAATCTTAGGGGGATAAATTCAGGAAGACATCTTCCCAGTGTTGTAAAGGAATACGTAACACAGAAATAAATCTGTTGAATATTTAAGATACACTTTTTAACTTTCTAAATTAAATTGTTGCCATTTGCTGCTAAAACAATTAGCAGGTGTCAGTTAGAAGACACAATAGATTATGTACCCAATTACTTTCTCTTTTCAGACAACAGTTTGCAGACACAAGAATGTGTGAGGTTTAATCAAAGATTAGAACTTTTTAATTAAATAGGGCCATATGTGACTAGTCATTTGACATTAATTACTGTTTTAGTTGGATTTCTTTTGATTTGTAAAAGGCCCTGAGCACTGCGAAAATTATGTCACATCATAGAAACTGCTGATTATTAAAACAAAAAGTTTTCTTCATCAGCCCATCACTCTCCTGCAAAAGACACATAATTTCAAAAGTGAAACGGCTGCCTTAGAGAAGGAGACCAGTGAGCTTTAAAAGCAAAATAGCAGATGGTACTTCAACTGACTCCCCTTAGAAGGGACAGTCTGAAAGCACTTAATTGTAATGATTGATAAGGTCTTCTGTCAATGCTCAGCAAAACTTTCAAGGGGCTAAACAGCTGGCATGAGGTTCATTTGGAGTTTTAACTAGTTGACTACCCTTTGGGGTGTCTTAAAGCTAACTAGCATCACTGATATTAATAGAGGACATCAATCAAAATGAAACGCTGTAGCAGAAACTGATCCGAGACTTCAAGTAATATTTTAATTTGTCGGCCTACAGAGAGGAGGATAAATGTTAACAGTGTCCTTGTGTGATAGCTTTAAATTCAAGTCCAACGGTGGCATCAATGTTTGCGAGTCATTCTTTTGTGAGTTTTGCTTTTTCATACACTCCACTTATTCAGAGTAAAGTGGGAACAGTGACAATGAAAATCCTTATCTGAACAGCCTGCAGAAAGAAAAGGAAAAAAAAGAGAAAGATATAAAGGGAGCAGGAATAATTCTTAGCTCACGTAGAGATTAGGGGTGAACTTCACAAAAACACACGCTCGGAGTCATTGTGCCTTTTGTGGTGAACTTTTAGAGAGATTTGAGCGGGGGGGGATATGTCTGTCTGAAGGTGAATTGAGAAAGTAAAATCCGTTCCTAACCTGCAGCACAGTTTCTGTGCAGTTTCTGCACATGGGGCTTGGGTACATGTGTCTGCAGCTCCTCTCTTAGCCTATTGAAATGGTGCTCCATGCCAAGCTACTGGATCTGTCTGCCACAGAGCTTGTTCCTGGGGATCACGAGATGCCTGACACTCAGAGTGGGCAATGATTATCTCATGGAGAAAGTTTGGAAATGTTTGAACAAGTGATAGTCAGATTGCCAGCTAAGTACAAATCTGGACCCTGTATGCCCCTGTTTTACCACAGCCTAATCATAATAGTAAGCTTTAAATGGGCAAAACAATTAAAAACCTGTTTCACACTCCCAATTAACAAATCACATTGTACTGAGAGTCTTTTGTGGGCAGAAGTATTGACGTGGTAGAAAGAAATAATATTACTTGGAATTAGCTAATCTCCACAGATTGATATCAGATTTACATGCAAGTCAGCTGCTTCAGGCTATCAGCATAGCAGGTTAATCTGCAGTTTGAGTAATAGTTAAAGGGGGTAAAGTTACTTGATGGAAAACTGAAGTCCGGTTTATAACCTGGACTGAAACTCAACAGACCTGCGTTCATTTCTGTGACAGTCTTCCTATACCACTGTGAAAAGAATGTCATTCAATTTCTCTGTCATTCAATTTCCTAACTATAGAAAGACGGCAGTGCCTTTCTACTTCACTTAGTAGACAGTAAGACTTTGGAAAGAAAAGATATCTGTTACCGGCATTGGTGCAGTGCCTGGGACAAACAGGTGCTTCTAAATACTGCTGTTATTTCTAGCATAAATTGTATTTATGCCTATTTTTCTAGTTTAGCCTCCAGCCTGCTACAGTCTGAAAATCACTATGGAAACTGTGGTTGTAAATGTGGTATTTAGCAATCAGTCTTCATACCATGTCTAAGTTAAATCTTTTCCTAAAAAGATCTAAGTCACAGTGTATTTCCTATAGGATTGCAGCCTCTCCTGAAACGGACAGAAGTGTTCACTCCGTTCAGATAAAAAGTTTCCATTTAAAGTGAAAAAAACTATCATTTGTGTATGAAGACAACCATTGTAGGGAACTTTAGTTCTAGAATGAATGGAAAAAGGTGTGCTTTATTATTTAAGAGATATTGTTTTTCAAGGAAAAAAAAAACACTGGTGAGAAACACAAAATTATCATAGCATTTTGTATTCACTGCATCAGTTATTTCTCAAAGAAAGCCTATCAGTTAAAATGATGAATTTTAACCTTTACCAATTCTTCTAGAGAACATTCAATTTATATTCTTTAGGCACTTTGCTACTTGTTCACCATACTGATGCAAAATTATTGGTTTTGTAATATTTATAAAGATTTTGTTACGAGTTTTCAAGGACATATTTCACATTTTTTTCAAATCTAAACCCTCTAGTATAAGTTAAGACAGAAATGGAACAAAAAGATAACATATGGTACAGTTATATGCTTTAATACATTAATATTTAAATACAGTATTATATTGAATACAAGTCTGGTGGTCAATAGAAAATACAAAGGTCACGTTATCACAGAGTACAGAAAGCTTTAAGAGATGAATACCAATGGAAAAACATTTCTGCTTAGAATCTTTTCTTTTTTTTCCATTGCTCCTATGAGATCCAGTAACGCCCATATGAAATCAATGGCTTCAAACTCCCTTTATGAAACCAATTCTGTAAATGTTGTTGGCAGTACTAAATTTGAAAAAACCAACAAGCAAACAAAACAACCAAACCAGTCTGTATATAGGTTCAAATCTGAGCTTTGCTTAATTTGTGTCTCAAACAATTTCTGTAGCCATGATGTCAATTTTTCTTTAGGCACTCTAGGCTTCTGGGCATCATTCTTAAGAGAGCAGCAGCATTACAAATGAATATTGCTGCTGCAGTGTTGCAGAGTTAGATGCTATCCTTACTCTGCAGTGTAAGCGTGTGTTGGGCTGATAGGCCTGGGATACAAAACTGCCAGCACACTGAACAAAGAGATGGTGAAACAGAGTGCCATGAAGAAATGGCACTTGCCTGCTGTAAAGATCACTTTCTTAGGGTAAGGTTCACAACTGTAAATCCTTCAGAGAATGTTTCTTTTCTTTTTGTCTTGTCTCTTTTTTTTTTTTTTTTAAATTTCTTTTCATTCATTGTTGAAAATTATGGTTATATTTCTTCAAAAGGCGTGGGCCACGTGGATTCCTTCTGTAGGGGAGTTTAGACCTTTTCTGGAGATCATCTGAGCAAGCACAGAGATAGGAAGTTCTGGGGATTGCCAAGGGGAAGAGAAGAGGAGTAGGAGGCAGTGATAGGTACAGCAATGAATTGGAATCCTGCAGGTCTTTGGAAACTGAAAGCCTTGTTAGGGGCTTCAGGGATGACAGAAGCAAGGTCCCTACTAACTGCAGAGGACTGTGCCATTTGCTCCAGCTGGGAAGCTGCCAGGTTGACTAAAATAAAGTGTAGAAGCAAGGACCTACCTTTAAGATCACGGAGAAACTGGGGTGGGGGAAAATGATTTATAAATTAATTAATTAATTGTTTATTTATTTATCTGTCCTAGTCACTTCGGATTTTTCTTTCTAAAAAAAATCAGCTAACCTACTTGAAAGACTGTTAAGGCCTGGATTTTCTGTGTTTTCAGTCTCCTTTAGAGAGGTCACTGTAGGGAAAAGATCTAGACTGGTCCACCTCAAAGATTCCGCTGATTTGGGGTCCTGCCAAAGCTCTTGTAGATCTTCCAGTATAGCTGAAATACTCAGAATGTGTTTCAGGCTTTGCTGTGGGGTAAACTGAGTAATGTCTGTTTTATGAATTTCGAATCTAATGATCTAGACACTTACCAATTTAATGCTGTCAGAAGTTTGGTGTTAATATGCATGGCCTCTGGCAATAGCTTAGTTATAGTGGGGATATTACCAGTGGAAATGTTAGTCACCACCTAAGTGATATCAGAGATTTGCAAATGTCACTGGTACAAAACCTTCAGATGTAGATACCTAAAGTGGTAGTTGTAGCATAAGGACCAGCTCCAAAGGAAAGCTTGTGTGTTAGTGTAGGTTATTTGCTGTATCCCAGGAACTGAATTTTGCTGAATTAGGCACCTAAGAACAGAATATGCAAATGTTGGAGTACTGAGCAGCGTGCTTTCAAGATCAGTCAGCTAGAAATGATGAAAATAGGTGTCTAAACACCCTCTCCCTTCAATTTGAGAACCTAACTATGAGACACAATTAGCTGCCTGGATGAGGCTGGACCTCATTTAGGAGTCTGCCTTTCACACAGTAGCTCAGTGGTTAGAGCAATTGCCACAGAAGCTGGAGATTTGGAATAAAACCTATTTCTCCTATTTCATAAGTTACTGTACTGAGTAGAGAAGAGCCAGTTTTGCATTCTGGTCCATACTCTTGCTGTCACCAAGGTTTTTTTTACCTAGTGGCAGTTTAAAGTAAACTGGGTAGGGAAGCCAGTGCCCAGTTGCCCCTTGCTATTGAGTACTTCAAGCACTGTGCTGTATTGTTCCGCAGCTGTTGTACGTGAATGTAGAATTCCTGCTTAGCACCCACCTTTTGAATTCACTCCAAGCTCTTCCGAAGAAAAAGTTTGATTTAAGGATTCAGTTTTTTCCTAAAGTTAGTCTGTAGTAAGTCTGAGAATCTGACTTAGAATGAAAAGCAGTTGATTTGACTATCAATCATTTAAAGCTGCCACCCGTTTGCATGTCTGAAGAGGGTTTTTTCATCAAGACAGTCTCTACGGCGAGCTTGGATCATTGTCTGATAACATAGAATCATAGAATCACAGAATAGTTTGGATTGGAAGGGACCTTTAAAGGTCATCTAGTCCAACCCCCCTGCCATGGGCAGGGACATCTTCAACTAGAGCAGGTTGCTCAGAGCCCCATCCAACCTGACCTTGAATGTTTCCAGGGATGGGCATCTACCATGTCTCTGGGCAACCTGTGCCAATGTTTCAACACCCACATCGTAAAAAATTTGTTCCTTATAGCTAGTCTAAATCTACCCTTTTTTAGTTTAAAACCATTCCCCTTTGTCCTGTCACAACAGGCCCTGCTAAAAAGTCTGTCCCCATCTTTCTTATAAGCCCCTTTTAAGTACTGAAAGGCTGCAATAAGGTCTCCTCGGGGCCTTCTCTTCTCCAGGCTGAACAACCCCAACTCTCTTAGCCTTTCTTCATAGGAGAAGCGTTCCATCCCCCTGATCATTTTTGTGGCCCTCCTCTGGACCCACTCCAACAGATCCATGTGCTGAGGGCTCTAGAGTTGGACTCCAGGTGGGGTCTCACCAGAGCAGAGTAGAGGTGCAGAATCACCTCCCTCAACCTGCTGGTCATATTTCCTTTGATGGAGCCCAGGATACAGTTGGGCTTCTGGACTGTGAGTGCACGTTGTCGGCTCATGTCCAGCTTTCCATCTACCAGTACCCCCAAGTCCTTGTCGGCAGGCCTGCTCTCAATCCCTTCATCCCCCAGCCTGTATTGATACCGGGGGTTGCTCCGACCCAGGTGCAGGACCTTACACTTGGCCTTGTTGAACCTAGTGGTTAGATCTTATGTCATTGTTTGCTTATATCTTGTCTCTTGGCCCTTAGACCAGAAAACCCCTGCATGCCAACTACGACTAAACAAAAGACACAGTCAAAAATACCTGGTGTGAGAATTAACTAGAGATCCCATTTTTCATTTTTAAACAAAAGACTTGGAGTCAAAAAGAGCTAGTGTGGGAATTTCACTAATGAAGATGCATCTAGTACACGGCATTCACCTACACGGCCTTGGCCTTGGTGTGTTTAGAATATGGCATTCACAGCTTTGTAATAACATTTTTCTCCAATAGGTCTCTAGCTTGCCTAGCATCTAGAGGTTAGGAGGTACTGTGATACATGAGATGAGTCATTTGACGCTGAGATCTTGGAAGCAAAACTAGAGAAGCAACACATATTATTGGCAGTCTAAACTGTTCCTGTATCACAACCCAAAGCTCTAGGAGATAGGAACTCTCACCTTGCCTAGCAGAAACTTCACTGCTTCCTGCATACTCGCTGTGGCGTTCCTCACAAGACAGAATAAACTGTGCTTGGCAGAGCAAAGCCTTCAGGCCAGCACAAATTTTCAGTGTCAGCGAAATCTTTGGAGTCATCTTGCCAAGAACATTTTACCTTTTTAAGAGATAGGGGACTTTCCTTTTTGTGAACAGGTCTTATAATTCCCTGATTTTGGCCAAGAAGGTTCATGAAGGGAATGTGTTGCAAAAAGCTGCAACCTGTAGGCAAGTGGACAAGCAATAAAACTGCTTATTCCCACCCCAACAGATGTTAACACTGGTAGAAGTTAAGCAGACACCTGCTGTAAGTGATTTTTTAGACTGAGTATTACGTTTCATGCAAACGATAGACCATTGCTACAAAAGTTGGAAATAATTTTCACTGCTAACATTGTGAATAGATGATGTATTGCTCCTATTGCATTTCTAAAAACATTTGCCCTTTTATGTCTCTTTCCATTTGCGTTTCTTTCCCTTTCATCTCTTTTCTTTATCACAGTTTTTTGTGGACCTTGTTTTGCCCTTCTTCCCAGAATTAAAACTTCACAAAGTAGTCCAGAGGAGGCCAGGATAAGCGAGCATTAGAAATACTGTAAAGAGATATTTTCAATCCAAGCAAGTAAACATTTTCCAGCTTTGAAATTATATGAACGTATATCTACCAACAATACTTTGTCAAACATAGAATGAAGTAAAAAAAAAAACGAAGAAAAGAAATATTTTGTTTGGGCTCAATGGTGTGATCTTTAAGATATTCCACATTTTAATTTACTTTATTTTGTTCTAAAATTATCTAATATATTCTTTCACAAACATTAACATAAAGTTGTTATTGGAAGTTACTAATTACTCTATTCTGATAACCACATGGGGCCTTAATTAAAAATTGTAATCCATTGCAAAATGTACATGCGTATAATGAAAACACAATTCAAATATGTTGTCAGATAACTGGATTTTATTACTTAGGCTAAAGGAAATAGATACATTTTCTAAAAAAATGCTCAGAAAGCATGATATTTCTCGATGTTGCAGTTGTTCTCTGCTATCCAGCAGTGAAAACAATAATTATTATCAGTTCTTCATGTTCTTAGGGTTGGCATTGATATTTGTTTGCATGAAGAATGCAACCATGCAAAAGCACAGTAGCACTTTAGAGGAAGAGAGGCTGCCAAAGTCTCTGGTGAGGCTTGCCAAAAAGCAGTCACAGTAGGGTGTCTCTACTAGCTCTCTATCAGAGTGCATATAGGTCCTGCTCTTAAGGATAATCACCTGCTACTGAATAGAACTATTCATTGAGGCTGAGGGATTGACTAAAACACAGTCTCAAGCCTTTCAAAATTGCAAAGTTGCCAATGCTCTCATTTTTTTCAGGAGCCTCCTGATGCTTGGTTAACTTTGGCTTAATGCCGTGTTAACACTATCTTGGAACTGAACTCAGCTTATAGCTGGCCAGCTGAAATTTGGGATAGGTTGCCATATGAATCTTTACATCTGTCTATGGAGCCATGTCCTCAGTCTTTCAACATATCTAAAAAAAAAAAAAAAAAGATATTCTTCACAGAAAATTCAGTCCTGCTCATGCTATCATCTTTATTTTTCATTTTACATGAGATAAGGTTAATTGAGCCCCAAGAAAGAAAATGGTATGGCAAACTCAGATATATGTCACTCAGCTGAGAATAAGTAGCTAGTTCCCATGAATAAATTCTTGCTCTGATGTAAAAGAATTCAGATGAAAAGAGTGAGATGCTGATTTTGAGATCCTACACACCTTGAGGGAATAGGCACTAAAGGGAATGAGTTTGAAAAGTGGTGATAAATTGCACTCCCTGTCTTTTGAACTGTAGGCTGGCAGTTAAACCGTTCATCCAGTAGGCAGATTTTCAAATCTTGAAGCAATTGATGCCTCCTGTTCCGCCATACAGCGGTGGCCTTAATCACCAAGCTCTGTGACCTCCTGAGACGTGAGCAGCAAGTTGGTGAGGAGAGTTGCTGATAAATGTTTGCCTTTGTTCTTGTAATTAAGCCATTGTATCCAGAAAAGTCAAGTGACCATAGAAAGGTGTCTTGGACACCAGGACAAAAGGGTTCTCTGATTGTCCTTCGAGTGGGACAGAAATTATATTCTTACTCTATCTCAGAATAGATATGCTATTTGGTTACAAGGACAATAGTCCTGGGAGTAAAGATCTGAAAAAAAATATCAGATTTACCTCTTTCCTACTAATTGCCATAACAACTAGAAAACCGTCACTCATAAACTTTCTATCTCTTCTTATACCATGACTCCTGCTTCATAGAGGTCCCATGTCAGCAGGCAGGTGGAACATGCCCTTTCCTGTGGCTGCCATTAAGGTTTTGGCCAATGCTAGCCCAGGGCTGGTAATGGGCCTCTAGCTTCTGTGAAGAAGAGTTCTGAGCATTAAGCAGATGTGAAAAAAGTAACAGCAATATTTTCAGACTTTTCTGGAGAAGTAGATAGCTCACTGACTTACTATCCTCTGATTAAACCTGGAATTTATCTGGGCAATGGGCATATATCTTCAGTAGCCAGGTCTGAACAAGTATGGCTACTTTCAGCAGTAGCAAACTTTAAGCCACACAGGAAGGCATTTTATAGATTTAAGTATTGCAAGGATTAGGCAATTAGAGATGACCTAGATAACGGTCTGGGCTGTAGTCTAGTTTGGGCTTCTAAATCCCAATTTACACTGACCTTAAGTGATCCCTAAATTCTCTTAGTTTCATTTTAGGCCTAAATTTTATATGGGATCTAGCCCATAAAGTCTCTCTTGGATCTGGTTTGTGATGTTAGGCCCTCAAAAAAAAGACTTTTTTCCTTTGAGTTTTGAACAGATTTCCCCCTCCCCCCCCCCAAAGAAACTGTTTCTGCATGGAAAACATCTGTGATGATTTATATATTTTTGTAGTAATCCCCTAATTCATTAGAAGCCATATCTCCATTCAGAGGATTACTATCTAAATATATGTGCATAAATCTAGGAAAGTTAACTTTTAAAAGGGACAGACACTTTGGATTTTAGAAGCATTTTTATTTGTGATGTTGTTTCCAGCTGTGATAAATAAAGGTCTGAATTGCAGCGGAAAATGTAGAAATCGAGACCCTGATCCTGCATTGAATTCCAAGTGGGCAGGAGGTTTGCCGACACATAGTTCAGTGCAGAATCAGGGCCCTAAAATCTGAACTTACAAGGGCTGACTTTTTTATTCTGCAGTGTTCAAATGGACTGCTTAAAAAACCTATAAATGCTTCATCTAGACAGCAGGGCACCATTTCAGGAACTGATTGCCCATTATGGTACTGACAATAAAATAGGAAAATACCCCAAGGGAGAAGGAGCAGGGCCTTATGACTTTCCCATTGAACTCAATGTGAAACTTATAATTTCCTGCCCCCACTTTGCAGGATGCGTCAGTTTTCAGTGGCCATTGCATTATGCTCCTAAGCCTCTTTCAAGGAAATCTGAAATGAGGGGGCTTATTATGGAAAACCAGACAAAATCATGGCAGAAATCTGAGTTCCACAACGATAAAGATTTCTTTCATATATACAAAAGAATATATATTTTTTTCTTTTATATTGGCTTCCCTCTCCCCCAAAATGAATCAGGTAGAAGTAATACTCCTTTGATTCACATTTTCTGTGCTAGATTCTGAAAGTGTACTTGCCATGCATAGAAGTGAGCATATCCATTTAAAAGATCTTTTAAGATCTGTTTTTCTTTCAGAGATATTTTTAAAGGATTTCTGGTTCAGCCGCTGTCACTGGGCTTTGAGTAGCCATAGTGCCTGTCGTGGGGGTTGAAGTAGCCGCAGTGCCTGTCGCCAGGGTCACACATTCTCCTTTCCTGCATCAGAGCCAAGAAACCAATACACACCCTCCTCCTCCTCCCCACACTGAATCTCCTCCATGAAACTTCCAGCAGCCTGTGGTAGCAGAGAGCACCTGTCTGGATAATGCAAAGGGATAAGGGAGTATGTTAAACAAGGGCAGAGGGAATTGGGGAGGGATGCAGGAGACACAGAGCTAATTGAAGCAAAGCATTTTATTAATCTAGAGTGCTGTCTCCAGGCATGCCTGAAATCTAAATAATGATACTGAACTTCAAAGGCCTTATTCTCTATTCCTTGTGCGCTCACTACTCCTATTTAAGTCAATGGAACTTTGTATATAAAAATACAGAATCATACCATGAATAAGCTGTAAGAATCAATTAGCAATAAAATCTTATATTCTTTGCAAGAAGAAAAAAATCTTTATCTGGTCAATTCTTTCCTGTCTGTTAGTAGCATGATGTCCCGGTTTCAGTTGGGATAGAGTTGATTTTCTTCCTAGTAGCTGGTATAGTGCTGTGTTTTGGATTTAGTATGAGAATAATGATGATAACACACTGATGTTTTAGTTGTTGCTAAGCAGTGCTTACACTAGTCAAGTATTTTTCAGCTTCTCATGCCCTGCAAGCGAGAAGCTGGGAGGGGGCACAGCCAGGACAGCTAGCCCAATTGGCCAACGAGGTATTCCATACCATATGACATCATGCTCAGTATACAAACTGGGGCAGTTGGCCGGGGGGTGATGACCGCTGCTTGGGAACTGGCTGGGCATCGGTCGGCAAGTGGTGAGCAATTGCATTGTGCATCCCTTATTTTGTATGTTCTTTTATCATTTTTATTATTACTGTTATTATTTTCCCTTCCTTTTCTGTTCTGTTAAACTGTCTTTATCTCAATCCACGAATTTTACTTTTTTTTCAATTCTCTCCCCCATCCCACTGGGTGGGGGGGAAGAAAGCGAGCAGCTGTGTGATGTTTAGCTGCCTGCTGGCTTAAACCACAACAACCCTTTTTGGCTCCCAACCTGCGGCACAAAGGGTTGAGATAACAACAGATCTGACCACAGTGTGTTAAGGCAAATTTGTTATAAGCACTCATTGTATTGATTTAATAGTCGCTGGTCACAGTGTTGATTTATTTGCTCTCAAAGTTGTGGGGCTGGCTCTCAATGTTGGGTTAAGTAATACCTTACTCGCAGTATGTATTACCTGTTGTACTGTTTATCACCACTGGGAGCTGGGTCAAGGTTATCATTTTGCAGCACTGTGTATCATTGATATGATAAAATTATTGGCAGTGAGACTAATCTGGTATTTGTACTCAGCATTGCCGTCATCTCTGTACCTCAGGAGCCACCTCTCAGAAACCATTAATAATTACACTCTACCTTTTCTCCTTGGAGACCCAATCGATGGGGGAGATGGGGGGGACACTTTCCCCCAATCCTTCACTTTCCCTTTCTCCTTCAGGCTATTTACAATAGCTCTTGAGAATTTTCAATATCCTTGGGATGTTCAAACAAGCATGTTCCTATTGCTATGTCTCCTGAACATGGTTCAGGTCTTATTTAGGGTTAAACAACTATTTAGGAATACTGTCCAGAGATCAACCTTGGCGACAGGCACTGCGGCTACTTCAACCCCTACGACAGGCACTGTGGCTACTCAAAGCCCACTACACTCCCACTGAGAAGGAGATATTGGCAGCATATGAAGGGATTCGAGCTGCTTCGGAAGTGGTTGGTACTGAAGCACAGCTCCTCCTGGCATCCAACTGCCGGTGCTGGGCTGGATGTTCAAAGGGAGGGTCCCCTCTACACATCATGCAACCGATGCTACGTGGAGTAAGTGGGTCGCACTGATCACACAACGGGCCCGAATAGGAAACCCCAGTCACCCAGGAATCTTGGAGGTGATCACGAACTGGCCAGAAGGCAAAGATTTTGGAATATCCCCAGAGGAGGAGGTGACACGTGCTGAAGAGGCCCCACTTTATAATAAACTACCAGAAAAAGAGAAGCAATATGCCCTGTTCACTGATGGGTCCTGTCGCCTTGTGGGAAAGCATCGGAGGTGGAAAGCTGCTGTATGGAGTCCTGTATGCAAGCTGCAGAAACTGCTGAAGGAGAAGGTGAATTGAGTCAGTTTGCAGAGATGAAAGCCATCCAGCTGGCTTTAGGCATTGCTGAATGAGAAAAATGGCGAATACTTTATCTCCATACTGACTCATGGATGGTAGCAAATACCCTATGGGAGTGGTTACAGCAATGAAAGCAGAACAACTGGCAGCGCAGAGGTAAACCCATCTGGGCTGCCGCATTGTGGCAAGATATTGCTGCCCAGGTAGAGAACCTGGTTATAAAAGTACATCACGTACAAAACAACCAGCAGGTGGACCAGGCTGCTAAGATTGAAGTGGCTCAGGTGGATCTGGATTGGCAACATAAAGGTGAATTATTTATAGCTCGGTGGGCCCATGACACCTCGGGCCATCAAGGAAGAGATGCAACACATAGATGGGCTCGTGATCGAGGGGTGGACTTGTCCATGGACACTATTGCACAGGTTATCCATGAATGTGAAACATGCACTGCCATCAAGCAAGCCAAGCGTGTAAATCCTCTCTGGTATGGAGGACGATGGTTGAAATATAAGTATGGGGAGGCCTGGCAGATTGATGATATCACACTCCCACAAACCCGTCACGGCAAGCGCTATGTGCTCACCATGGTGGAAGCAACAATCGGATGGCTGGAAACATACCCTGTGCCCCATGCCACTGCCCAGAACACCATCCTGGGCCTTGAAAAGCAAGTCCTGTGGTGACATGGCACCCCAAAAAGAATTGAGTCAGACAACGGGACTCATTTCCGAAACACCCTCATAGACACCTGGGCCAAAGAGCATGGCATTGAGTGGGTCTATCACATCCCCTACCATGCACCAGCCTCTGGGAAAATCAAATGATACAACGGGCTGCTAAGGACTACGCTGAGTGGGAGATTCAAGCAAAAGCCACTGGTTAGTCAACACTAGGGGATCTGCCAATCGAGCTGGCCCTGCCCAATCAAAACTTTTACGTGCTGTAGAAGGGGATAAAGTCCCTGTCGTGCACATAAGAACTATGCTGGGGAAGACAGTCTGGGTTATTCCTGCCTCTGGCAAAAGCAATTGGGATTGCTTTTGCTCAAGGACCTGGGTAGACTTGTAGGGTGATGCAGGAGGATGGAGATGTCCAATGTGTACCTCAAGGGGAGAGAATAGCCAATAAATTAAATTGTATGTTGTATGATGTTACTTGCTATATAATACTGTATATCATCACTTCCATAGTGGCTATATGCCATACCAATGGTATTACAGTACCCAGATAAATGAAGAATGAACTTTGATGATATTATTATTATTATTATCCCTTCCTTTTCTGTCCTATTAAACTGTCATTACCTCAACCCACAAATTTTACTTTTTTTTCAATTCTCTCCCCCATCCCACCAGAGCAGGGGGAGTGAGCGAGCGGCTGTGTGGTGTTTAGCTGCCCGCCGGGTCAAACCACAACACATGAGTAGCGTGAACATCAAGGTATGTGATTTTGACCCTCTGGAGAGCCATCTAAAAGCCTGGTTCTCCTTTGAGACTGTATTGTTTTTCAAATCATTTATTTTGCTGATTTGTTCTCCTGCCTTTGGATACTGTGCATACATGGCACATCAAGGGTTTGTGTAGAGCCTGACTATAAAGCTGTGCAGCTTCTCACGTTGGCTCGGGGATTTGGCTTGTGCATTTTAAAGCTCTTCTGTTGTTTCAGCATCTTTGCATATTGAATTATGTTAATTTCATTAAGTAAACATTAATTACTTGATGGTTTCATAGTGCTTTGAAGCTGTAAGGTATTCTGAAAGTGATCATTATTAATTATAATATGCACTATTGTTATTTCATCTTTATTTTTTAAAAGGCAAAGAACTGGTTATCCTCTTCCTTAAAGGAGTCCACTTACACAGAGGCACAGGACCCCATTTTCCATCTGCTTCTTCAAGGTGTGCTCATAAGGACGTCATTTTCTGAAACAAAGGACACAAAAAGCCCTGTTATTGTTACCTTCAGAACCCCAAATCCAGGACATTTCTCATTTTTGCCTTCCTCTAGCAATATCATCAAAATGGACATCCTAGCACTCAGCTCTTTCTGAAGAGTGGAGAAAATGTTCTTAACTACTTTCAGTGTAATTTCATGTGTTAGGTAAGATATAATCACTGAATATGCTATGGGAGAGACTAAAGTTGCTAAGTGTCTTTCTCAATTGCATTTAAATATTAAAATTCACATGAAATTTTTTGGGTTGATTTTGAATTTTAAAATTTCCATGACAGATTGTTTTCTAAACCTTTTCTGTTATTAAAGAAGCTTAGTTAGCCTGCTGAGATTGCCTTAAAACATTAGTAATAATTGGATGGCTGATATTTTTTAATGAGAAAAGTATTTCATGGAGAAATGGGAGTTCATCCAAATCAATAGAATTTGTGAGAAAATGTCTATTTTAATTAAATTTATTAGATTTCATGATCACAGCATACAGCAGGAGAAAGCTAGTCTCAAGATTTATTTGCTTTGTTTTATAACTAAACCAAATAAAACCAAACTTGTTTGCTATATGAATTAATGTATTGGCAAGGTGGTAGCAGTTGGGGGTGCTGCAGGGTGGCCTCTGTGAGGAGAGGCCAGGGCTGCCCCGTGCCAGACACAGCCGGTTCCAGCCGGCTCCAGTGGACCCACCGCAGGGCACAGCTGAGCCCCACAGCCAAGGTGGTGGCACCTCGGGGAAAACAAGTTTAAGAAAGAGTAAAAAACACCACACAGCATCTATGTGAGAGAGGAGTGAGAAAAATGTGAGAGAAACAGCCCTGCAGACACCCAGGTCAGTGAAGAAGGAGGGGGAGGAGGTGCTCCAGGCACCGAAGCAGAGATTCCCCTGCAGCCCCTGGGGAAGACCATGGTGAAGCAGATTGTCCCCCTGCAGCCCATGGAGGACCACGGTGTAGCAGATATCCACTCTACAGCTGATGGAGGACCCCATGCTGGACCAGGTGGATGTGCTTTGGAGGAAGCTGCAGCCGGTGGAGAGCCCATGCTGAAGAGGGGAAAAGCGTGAGGAGGAAGGAGCACAGAGAGGAGCTGTTATGGACCAACCCCAAGCCCCATTCCCCATCCTCCTGTACTGCTCAGTGTGGGGAGGAGGTTGAGGAGTCAGGAACGAAGCAGCGAAGTGGAGCTTGGGAAAAAAGGAGGGTGGAGGGAAAGATTTTTAGTTTTCTTTCTGTTTCTGACTATCCTACATTATTTTTAATTGGCAATAAAATTAATCTTCCCCAATTTGAGTCTATTTTGTCTGTGATGGTCATTGGTGAGTGATCTCCTTGTCTTCATCTTGACCCACGAGCTTTTTCATCTTATTTTCTCCTCTGTCCTGCTGAGGAGGGGAAGTGGGAGAGCGGCTGGCAGCTGGCCAAGGTCAACCCACCACAATGAAGCTTAACATTTTTGTCTAAAAGAATGTTTGGGGATTTGTACCATGAAATTTTCTGGAGAAATTTTCATGAGCGTTAATCAAACCTCAGTTTTGTTCTTTAATTAAAGAAAATCTTTTCTTTAAATCTTGTCATAGAAGGTAAAACCCAAATCAGACACTTTTTTTTATGAATGTCTTTTCTTCCGTGTTCTCTAAACAGCCTGTTATGCAATTACCCATGTGCCTGCACTTGGAGGGCTTAACTCTGGTTTCAGACATCTATTGACTCCTTCAAGTTAGAGGGCAGAAAAATCACACCTCCAATCTTCTAATTTCAATTGTCTTTCTATATGCCGTTTCAAGGACTGAAAATTTAAAAAAAAATCTTTTCCCTTTGCTCTCTGTCTTCAGAGATAAAAGAGCAGCTACGCTTTTTTGGCCGAGGCCAATCGTATGAGGTTCAAAAAGGCCAAGTGCCGGGTCCTGCACTTCGGCCACAACAACCCCTTGCAGCGCTACAGGCTTGGGGAAGAGTGGCTGGAAAGCTGCCCAGAGGAAAAGGACCTGGGGGTGCTGGTTGACAGCCAGCTGAACATGAGCCGGCAGTGTGCCCAGGTGGCCAAGAAGGCCAACAGCATCCTGGCCTGTATCAGAAATAGTGTGGCCAGCAGGAGCAGGGAGGTGATCGTGCCCCTGTACTCAGCACTGGTGAGGCCGCACCTCGAATCCTGTGTTCAGTTTTGGGCCCCTCACTACAAGAAGGACATTGAGGTTTCCGGAGTACATCCAGAGAAGGGCAGCGAAGCTGGTGAAGGGCCTGGAGCACAAGTCTTCTGAGGAGCGGCTGAGGGAACTGGGACTGTTTAGCCTGGAGAAAAGGAGGCTGAAGGGAGACTTTATCGCGCTCTACAACTACCTGACAGGAAGTTGTAGTGAGGTGGGGGTCGGTCTCTTCTGCCAAGTAACTAGCGATAGGACAAGAGGAAATGGCCTCAAGTTGCGCCAAAGGAGGTTTAGATTGGACATGAGGAAAAATTTCTTCACTGAAAGGGTTGTCAAGCCTTGGAACAGGCTGCCTAGGGAAGTGGTTGAGTCACCATCCCTGGAAGTATTTAAAAGATGTGTAGATGTGGTGCTTAGGGACATGGTTTAGTGGTGGATTGATAGTGCTAGGTTTACAGTTGGACTCGATGGTCTTAAAGGTCTTTTCCAACCTAAATGATTCTGTGATTCTATTATTTCACCAGCTTGACTCTCCTTAGTGTAAAGCACACTGGAAAGATATTGGAAACTACTTCATTACCTACTTCTTTTCTGCTCACTTTTTCTCAAGGGAGATTAGAGAAGTAAAGAATAAGAAGCTGCTAATGCTGAGGTTCTGAAATATTTCTGTAAGCAAAACATCTAAAAGTAGTACAGCAGTATTTGTTAGCCTGAAAGGGAATGTGAAGGGAGAGACTACAACAACCCCCCCAAACTGGATATATTATTTTACTAGCACAGATCACATTAGTGTGGCTGATGCTTTTTGTGTACAACCTGATGAACCATTCTTAAGTAGTAATGAGTATAATTTGCACATGTAAATAATCTCATGAAGCTAACGAGTCCATTTCAATGGCTGAAGTAATACACATGCTTAGGTCTCTACTCCAACTGAAGCTTATTTAATAAAAAAGACACCTCTTCTTTATCTAACAGTAATTTCAGCACCACTAATGGACACTTATTGTTATCAGGTGGAGGAAAAATGGGAAGGAGGAAAGGAACAAATGATCATTACAGGATAATCTACACAGACAGAAGGAGTACTAGCAGAGGTGAGATGGAGCTAATGCCACACATCGAGGCAGCCAGTGCATCCAAAATATCTTGGCAACACCGATATATTCCCAGGCTATGGGGAGATTACAGTACAGAGAAAAGTTCCCATGAGGGTAAACTGGAGAAGATTGTATACTGGGAAAGAACCTACATCAGGGAAAAGTTGCCTGTGGTAGGTGAAATGCATGAGTAGAAGCTGGTGTATTGAAGAGATGTAGTTAAATGTCAGCAGTGGGATTTTTTTGAAAAGGTGCTTGGAATTTTTCTCGTGCACCAATGGGTCACAAAAAAAAATTGAGGGCAAGGCTGCTGAGGTATGGTGCTGGGGGATAAAATGGTGTGAGATTTTCACGAGGCTAGAAAATTCTTGTGGCATCTTTCAGGACCAGTGGGAATTTGAAGTATATTTAATGCTGTTATTGGGCTGAAAGATACCATGCAGAAAAAATAGTTACCAGCATATAACACTGTTCCATTCCATTGAAATTTTTCTGGTTTTCCTAATATTTGCTTAATGTGTACTAGCACAGTAGATGCATTGTAGAGTAACCATTACTTCAATTATGAGACATAATAGGAAGTCACTAAAAGATTTTTTAATGATTTTTTTTATGTTAGTATTTAGATATATAAAGAAGTAATGCTTTTACAGTTACTTTTTGCACATCAGACTAAATTACAATAAGAAGATAACTAATTAAAGCAGGCAGATGGTCTGTTGATTTTGCCGTGCATTTTTCTATTCGTCTTCCTCATTGAGTTCTGGCCCAGATCTTTTCTTGCACAGAATACCAGTTGGAAACAATGGTCTGCTTGGGGAGAGCAGGAAGAAGAAGCTAGACAGCAAAAAGGAGGAGATGATTTAAAAATATTCAGTGATATGTAGGTGCCTTAGCCCGTATTCACAGTTCTTTAAATCCCTGCAAAGCTGTTCCTCAGGTTCTTTGAGTAGCTGGGGATGTGTGTACTCTGGCTGTCCAGCACTGAACATATTGACACTGAGGTTGGGGCTGAACTTGCTTGTGGTTTTGATCCAGAAGCAAGAAGTTTTTAATGCAAAATCCTTTTAAAGTCTCAGTCAAGAGGAGAGAAAATGACAGAATACCCTAGTACCGGCCTGGGTAAATTGACACTTATATACTGGTATTCTCCAGTTATTCTCCAATTAGTGCTGAATATGAGATACAGACACCATGTCTGGAACTATTTGGGACTTCTCAAGCCACAGCCGAACATCCTAGATGCTTGGATACAGAACCATAGTCTGGTCCAAAATATTTTGTCTTCTACATTATATGGAAAAATGAAGAAGTGTATTAAAGAATCCATATTAGAAAATTTTGTTCTATTTTCCTCTATTCTAGCTTCTGAACTTGTAAAATATTTAATCTAACATTCAGTTTTTGTGGCACATCTCTTTTTAATTACTTCCGAGTTACGTAAAAATCCTGAGATGAAGAGTGCTATAGAAAACATTTATTTATGCGTTTTCCTGGCTCAAGCCCTGAGACAGAGGAGCTCTACATTTTTTCTAGAACATGTTGAGACAATATATAACGAAAAGAGAAGTTGAAACCCTGGAGCTTCCATGAGCCATTTTAATGGTTCACTCAGTCAGCTGTTTGAGCAAACAGCCAGTTTCCCCAGATTTGTTAGATTTCTTTGCTGTAGAATCTATATACTGTTACAGATGGAGTAACAGGTTCCTTAATCTTTTCACAGTAGCTCTTTTTAGAAAGATAAAATTGTAATAGCTTGATCTTTTCAGAGGCAGACTAAATTTACTAGGCTAACAAGCAGCAAACACTTGAGTTTAAATTATTGGGATTTCTATAACTGGAGGTAATGGCAAGATCAATCATGACAGTTGAACATGAGAATTTATGAGATATGTTTGAAGTCCTACACATAAACATTGTACACTGACAAATACTATTGCTAAACAGAAACTACACAAATGACATAAAGTACTTGTGAAAGAATAGTGTTTAAATTATTATATTCTGTGATAAAAAATATAAAAAATTACCATTAAATTATTAATATTTCAGCTTGCTTAAATGTCTTTCCTACTTATTATTAGAGCTGCTATGAACAGAAATTCTAGACGATAAAAACATTTGTCCTGTTTTTATAAGGAATTCTTAATTTAAAACAGCTTTTAATTCTAACTAATGTTGAACTAATACGAGTCTACTAAAAAAGTCTGTCTGGGATTTGATGTGTTCTTTGTTAAGTTTTGTCACATCAATGGTAAATATTTGACTTTTTTCTTGTACCTTTTAGTAATTTTTCCTTTACAAGCCCCAGAATTTATTGATGATTGTCTGTAGTTGAAAAATATGAGAAGCAGCTTTTCCTTTCCTTTGGCCACGCATATCATCTCACTGCATAGGAACTTATCTCCAGACGATTTTCTAAGGGAAACTCTATGACTCTGTAGATGATTCCTTATGCCTATTTGTCATACATTGCTGTTAAGTGTTGAACTACTTAATCCAGTTAGTTTTCTCAATGATTAGCAGCACTTTTTATATAATGAAGTCTTCCCCACATCCACCACTACATTGTTTGAATTAATTTATTCTATTCCTTTTCCATTCAGTTTTGTATCAGCTCTTCATATTTACTGATTTATTTTCTGCTTTTACTCTTTCACCTAATTTGCCTTACTCTTCTCACCAGAAGAGTCTTCTTGTCAGAAAAGACACTACATTTTTAGTAATGGCAGCATTTATGTCTGCGTTCAAGTGTTACTATTTATTGTGTCTGCCGTAATTGCAGTTGGAAGATAATCTTCATTAAAATTCCCATTCTAAACTTGCTAAACTTTCTGATACATTGAGGAGTGTAATTTTTCATTAATAATGTTTGTTAAATGACCACATCTGGATATGACACGTTGTGTGTCAAATCCTGTATATTACCTAACACAATCAAGCTTTTATTGCAAATGTAGAGACAAGTAACTTTCCAAAAGCGCTTGGCATTACTGGCAAGTTACAATATAATCTAGATGTTCTTGTGAGAATTTTCCCATAAAACGTAGGTTCAAACTGATGTGGAGAATGACTGTACATTGAGACCTCAACTGCTGTGAATTTTTTATTTCTTAGTAATTAAGTATTGTATGACATAGATTTTTTCTGTAGCCAAAGTTCGTATAGGACAATTTGATTTCTATTGCCACATAAAGATGGAATATGTACTTTCAGTTGTAATCCCTGTAAATAATCCACCAATGAATTTATTGTAGTGGAAAACTAGTCATCTGAGCCATAAAGGGTAAAGAAAATAGTAAACAGGGATGTACCTCTTTTAATTTACCATTACATCTGTATTAAGCAGACACCTACAACTGAGCTATTTGTGTAGGTTTCTTTTATTACTAGTGGAGAGAAACAGGCAATCAGTCTGTGATTCATATAATCCTAAACTAGAGGTCTATAGTTGGTCACATAAATTCCATCCTCTACTGTCTATTGATCTCCATTGGATATAAAAAAAGTAAATACGCAGATGTCTTGTAGACCTTTAAAGTTAAGTGAGACCTCTCCTGACCGCTTAATTAAATGCTCTGGTATAAATATATTATGTTACTGAATTTTTTATTGCTAGTTATTTTCAGCTATTGCAATACTTTTATTCTGTGCAAAATGTATATCTATTATATTCTGTAGTTTATAAGGCTACAGAGCAGAATTATTTGGTCTTTCCATTAAAATGGTTATTTTTATAGCTCAATTGTATTAGTTGGTAAAATACATTAGTTTAAAGTTTTCACAGTTTGCATTATTTTGTGTAACAAACACAAACTATAAAAATAAAATATTTTTTTAAACATCAAAATATTTTTGACAATTCAGTGAATACTAAGAAAATAATTTCATATAAAAGTAAATCACTTCTGAAAAGCTGGATGAAGAGCAGATATAGATTTAAGAAACTGTTTATTAATAGAAAATTACTAGAAAAATTATATTTTGGATATAATTTATTTTCAACAGATTGCAACATTATGAGATCTGTTTATTATGATAATCTAGAAAAAGAACAAACTCACTTTGAAAGCATCGAAACAAAACAAAAAATATGATTTTTCTGAAGTTTTCTGGCATATCACAGTATATTTGCTTTTTCAGTAGCCTGCTGTCATCACTTTCTTTTTAAGACTTTGTTTTCTTTAGAATCACATTTACTTGTTTTGTTCTATAGCTCTCTTTTTCCTTGTTTTCCAACTTCTCTAAGTTTCACTGAATCACAGAATCAGAGTGAACAAAAAGAATTACCCTGTTCGTCTCAGCTGGGACAGTATCTGCAGCTGGCATTACAAATGCGAGCGCGAAGCTTGTAAAGAGAAATTGTTTCTGTTTCCTTTATAAATAAGAAGTAAGCTCAACAGTGGAACTAAAATCTTTAAGAGGAAAGTACAATTTTTACCCAACCGCATTCAATTGCAATAGACTTTTCAGTACCTTTCTATTATATTTGTGCCAATATCTTAAGCCATAAATCTTGACAGCTGCTGTTATTTAAATACAAATCCTTCAACAGGAAATTAATATAAAATTATGTAAAAGAAGGAGGTGACAACAACTGTACAAAATTAACAGAATTCTAACTAAAAATTGTTTATCTATAAACCTTTTTCTTTAACAGACTTTCAGATTTCCAAGTGGAAAAAAAAAATTAGGCCTTAGGTGTTTGTTTGACATCAGTGAAATTTATTGTGGGTATTTAGTTAGAGAAATCTCTCTATTGCCAAGAAAGATTCTAATAATCATATTTGTTGTTTGCAAAGAAAAATTAAGGTACGTATTTTAAGCACATATTTCAGTGTTACTTGCTAGTTATTAACCAAGTACAGTCAGAAAATATCTGGTAAATGAGTACTTAAAGTAGATTAAATAAGACATGAAATACACATATTAATGAGGGAGAAGGGGTTTTAACTTTCCTTGTTGCAGTGCTTTTTGTTACCAGGCTACCCTGTCTTCCAATCCTGATAAAAACAAGCAAGGTAAAGCAAGTAGTAAAGGCCTCAATATAAAACAGTAACTTCAACTGCAGTTATAAAACAATATCAATGTTTTCTATTATTTTGACCACAATAAATCCATGTTTTCTTGTTACAATTTCAGAATGACTGATCAGAGAAGAATTTACCAAAAGTATTAGGCCATATCTAATCTCAGTTAATTTAAAAATCAACAAGGCACTAATTTTATTGCAACTCTATGCTGGCACCAAAACCAATATGATCTCAGAAGACAGGATTATATGTATTGAACTATACTGACATGCACTCCAAAATTATGAACAAATTATGGTGACTTATTTAATTAAGATTTTAGTTGTGTTTTGATTTTGTCCTTTTCTTTACATTTTAATTTATCTTTTGTTATTTTCATGTCTACCCAGTCTTTAATTTTCAAAATGTCAAAATGAAAAAATCTTATCTGAGCATAAAAATAACACTGGTTGTGAATCTATATTTATTATTGCACACTGAAAATATTTTTATTAATAATACCGTTCTATTTCAGAAAAGTGTTTTTTTGTAATTTATTATTGAAGGATTTGTTAGTTGTCTTTTACAGATTTTCTGATTGGTGCATAAATAAAACTAGTTTTCTAATGGAGATCTAAAAGTCAAACAGATTTGAAAATCTTTTTTTTGGACCAATGACACTTGCTGCTGGTCAAATTTTTCCTTAGTTATTTTTTCATTGTGTGTGTATATATGTATGTTAGCAAGCTAGCTGAATTAAATGGACCATTCATGTAGATATGCAGCAGAGTTTGATTTTGAAATGGAATTTTAGATCACAATGTCGCTGATAACCTGTTGAGGTGAAAAGAGGAAAGAGGAAGGAGGAAAGAGGAAAGGTGAGGTGAAGCAAAGCGAAATGAAGCAAAGAGAGAAGAGAACATCCTCCATAGCCATATGAACTTTGCAGGAACAGTCACAGAAACCTGTTCTTTCCTTAAATGTGTGATTACACTTAATTGTTACATTATTATTTTTTGCCCTTTTTTTTAACTATACATTCCACATTGCTTATTTTCTAACACTCTTTGAGAATGGAGCAATGGGACTACATTTAACCCAGTTGTAACTCCACTTATGACAGAAAATAACCTCCAGATTAATTCAGTGTTAGAAAATTTTCATTGATGAAAAATTTTCATTGAGCGGAAGCATAGAAAAATAAAATTTCTCCCAAATTAATAGAAAAACCCCCACATTTATGGTTCTTACTTTTACCCTGGAGAAATCCTTTACTTTTCAGGACCTGGCCCTTACACTATCATTTGCACATCACATTTTACTGAGAGTGCAAATATAATCACCCTATAAGGTTACTTGCATTTGCATGCCCATGTTGTATTGTAAAGTGACATTTAGCAGCATTTACTTTTTTGGCTGCCATTTCCTCATCTTGCATAATACATTTCTCTTACATTAGAAGCTGAGGCACAGGAAAATTTTGAAGTTTGAGTGCACCTGTGGGATGACAGTGTGATAGACATCTGTGAAATAAATGCAGACTTATGGTGAGCAGGTTCAGCTGCAACCCCCTAAAATGACATTTTATAATATGGCAGGCTTAAATGGTAGAATGTTGAACAATCACAGAAAAGCATTACATCATGTAAAACTGTAGTACAAGGGGAAAAATGACAACAGTGTGCAAAGCTGCAGCTGATCCTGCTTGCCATATGGTATGTCACTCACTGTAATAACACTTACATTCCCTCAGTAAGTGCCCTTAAATATCAGGGAGTGAATAAGGCAGTACACAGATTGCAAAAGGAATTTGTAGTCATATACATGAACTTTGTACTTTCAG
Source organism: Calonectris borealis (assembly GCF_964195595.1). Lineage (NCBI taxonomy): Eukaryota > Metazoa > Chordata > Aves > Procellariiformes > Procellariidae > Calonectris > Calonectris borealis. Next base: position 183,628,438 of record NC_134312.1, read on the forward strand.
GAATCATTCTATCCTTACATTAACAGAACACCCTTTAAAAATGCATATATCTTAGAATGTTCCCAAGGCTAGATAATTTAAAATCTACTTACACAAATGGTTAAAAGTAAGGCTTCCTTAGTCAATATAAACAAGAAAAGACCCAAACTGTGAACAAATAACTGCTATAATTTGCACACACACCCCCGTCCTGGCTCCCCTTTCAGGATACTGTGATTTTCACACAAATACAGTTTTCTTATATTTATGTATTTTTTCAGTATATTCTGTTCTAAGTGATCCTGATGAGAAACCAGCTAGCTCAAGTTGTTTGAAGGATGATAATTTGCTCATTATCATGGATGTATGGTAAACTGTTTAACTGTTCGTTATTTCTCACAATGCAAAATCTAGAGAGCCCTCAATGCAGGTTTCATCCAGCAGTTTTGAAATAAACAAAAGAAGTACTTTGTCATATCACGCCTGTAATTACATTGTGGAACTCATTGCCATAAGACGTTGCAGAAGCCAAAAGTGTAATTATATTCTTAAAAGGACTGAGGACAGGCCCATCTTCTCTATTGAACACAGACGTCTGGAGCCTGCGTCTCAGGAAGTCCCTCAGACTCTTACTGCTGCAAGAGAAAGGATCACTCGAGGCATGCCTGTTCCCCATACCCATGTCTGCTGAAGGAAGGATGCTGGGACAGAGGAATCCTTGTCCTGGTTTGGTCTGCTATTTTATGGAAGTGCTTACATTGGACTGAATTCAGATCCAGCACCGAGTTAGTCATTTCCTGGATCTTTCACTGGATATCGAAACATAGAAAAGCAAGAAAACAAAACCGGTTTTGGTTTTTGGTTTGTTTTGTGGTTTTTTTTTTTTTTTTCCCTGGAAAAATACAAAAGCAAGCTGAGTGTGAGGCAAATGAATCATTACATTATTTATTCTTAGAATGGTTGAGTTTTTAGACATAAGTAAGTCACTTTCTATGTTGACAGCCTATAAGGGACAAATTCAATCCTTTATTCATTATATAAATAAAGGATTGTTTTTACATTGTTTTCTGATTTTAATATCTTCTTCACATATCCTGCAGTTCATTTGTGTACTGGAACCATCCCTGTCCTATGGAATCGTGATCAGATGACTGGAAGTTAAATATGTTTTTTTACCATTTGCAGCTTCTAAGATCTTCTTCCCTGACAGGAAAGTAAGTATTTTTCCATCAATTACTTTGTGAGAGATCAACCATTCTCATCATTTTATTGGTAATGTTTCTGCCTGTACACTGTTACCTAAGCAAAAATCTTATTGGCTTATCTGTAAAATTCTTTAGCACCTTTATGATATAACAGTTAACATGTACCACTAAGAAAAGTCCTGCAGTGACATAGAAAAAGACAACTTGACTCTACAGGTTTCTTGCATTTCTAAATTCTACAGAATAATCATTCTCCTCACTTAAGGAAGCAAAAGTGGGTTGAGATACAGGATCTGAGATCTTATGAGATCTTACAGGCTGAGATGTGTTCAGCACACATCACTTCTTAGGTGGTTCCTGTAGCATGATGTCTACTATATTTTGTTTTCAGCTGTTTGGCAGATTTTTCTTTTTTGTTTTTTAACTTTCCAAGCTAGCAGACTATGCACCCAACAAAAAATAGATTTCAGTGTAGGAGATTTGGTAACACTTCCTTGTTATTTTTCCAACAACTTTGACCTTAGGTACATGAGTCAGGACATTGCTTTTTCTACTGACTGACACACACAATTTTTCGTGAGACTTCTCTTAGTCTGTAAGTGTCCTAATACGTCTTCTCACACTTTTCATGTCCCTACTCACCATGTGGCTTATGGGAACTTCACTCATTTCAACTTTCTCCCATACTTTTGTAACCCTGAGAGTTTTCTCTGATCAGTTTGTAGGATTATATTTTTCTCCAAGCTATTTCCTCTGAAATGACAGGTCTCTTCTGCCAACATTTCTGTCATCACTAGTAATGCACAATGTTGGAGAATGTCCTTCTGATTTTTCCTGTTGCCCTTTTCCACAGTTTACTACAGTATTGTTTGTTGCTCTCTCTGTTCTTCCTCAGTAATGCACTGACTGAGCCACAGCAACTGACCTGATGGTTTCATCATCTGGGATTGTAGACCTATCTTTTAGTCACGGTACTTGGTATGTAGGGATCAGGGTCAATATCAGTCCTTGGCAGAGTTTTTATGTTTCAGGGTACAATCTCATCTGCGTGATTTACTGGTAGTTTCTCAGGAGCTGACAAGACTGAGCTTCAAGTACATTCTCTTCAGCTGTAACATTGGAAGAAAATGTTAGTCTGAGCAAGCAGATTATCTAAACAGAGCCTGATGAGTCTGTGTCCCTGCTCATTGATCTTTCTTAATCCATGTTTTCTTAATTCATTCTAATCTATGACCTTTACTCCCACTTTAGCTTTGTGGTGTCCCACATTGAGCAGAGCTCATCATGCCTCGGCAGAGTGTCAGTGCGTTAGGACTTCAGGATATTATCATCCTCAGCCATCGTCAAAGAGAGGGGACCTCTCTTTGGATGGCAGTCAGGTTAACTGGCGTTTGTTTATAGAAGATTAAAACAATAACATCTGTAAAAGGGTTATATCTCATTAAGTTTAGAGTTCTGTCCCTATGTAGTGGTGCCAATGCTTTCTTGTCTTTTAAACATGATCTTTGAAATGATAAAATAAATAACAATTGAATGGTAGAACACAGCTAATGTGTCAGCAATTGTATTTTAGTGTTGTACAGTGGTTTTGTGATAACAATATCATCACAAGTATGAAATTCAGCTTGTAGGTTGTAATGGAGAAGTTTGTGAAATGTATAGTGAAAGCTGGATGCTTTTATGTCATGAAAGTATTATTTTCCTAAAAAAGTAGAAGACAGGGATATATAACTATGTATTTTCTCTAGATTCCACCAATTAACATAAAGTAGCTTTTGCATCACAAGGCTTCTCCCATATTAAGACGTAACAGTAAAATATTGGGTGATATTATATAAAAGCTTTTCAGCTGACCTTTCACCTTGGAAATGCAGATAATTTTCACTCCAGAGTATCACTGTGAGTCAGTATATACAGACTACTTGAAAACAGAAAAGTTTTTTTTTTTTTTTAATTTGATAGACATGCTTTGTATCCTTTAACATATCTTTGGGTTACACCCCTTAGAATCTTATTTATAAATTATATACTCTCCTGTCTGTCTTCATTTGCACAGTGTACCATATACAAAACAGTTTTGCAGCTTTGAGTCTCTGCAGTGTACTTTAGAGAGATATTAACATATGTATCTTTAAGCACAATGAACTTACTTGGAATGAGACTGGGCCAACATAAATTGAAATGGAGAGTTAGAAGAAACACAGGTAGATCTGGAACAAACGAGCAACAAATGTAGATAAAAATGTTAGACAAAATGGTTCTGAAAAGTTACATGCAATGACGCTGCAAGCCCTGGGCTAGTTCCACAGCAACTTGAACACATAGTACTTCATGTAGCAAATAGAAAATGACACTTGCCAGAATCTGACCTTGACAGAATTATTTGAGTAATATTTCTAGTATGATCGAACAACTTCCTCATTATTTTAGGCAGTAAGAGGTTTTCCAGAAAGCTCTGTCTGCTACTTCTTATTATACTCTTTGCTTTCATAAATGGAGGGAGAAGAGTACAGGAAATATCATTGCATTTAGTTTTTAACCTTTTTATGTAGGTACTTGTGTGGTCTGCACTACATGGGTGTCTAAGCAGTTTACAAATGTGAATTCCTTCCACTTTTCCAGGGAAACATAATTATTGCCCAAAGAGAGAAAACATAGAAAACTGAGGCACAAAGAAACTGAAAGTAAGATCTTTAAAGGCATTCGGGAATCTAATAAACAAACTGGGCAGAACTGAAATGTTTCAGTCTCAGAAAATGCCAGGATGGCAGGCACTGAAGTTTTCTCCGTTTAAGATAAATTATTTTCTTTAATTCAATATTCTGTAACTACACATGCCAAGGAGATTCACCATCTTGGTTGTGCTGAATATCTAGCATATCTTTTCTGCCCAAGATTTATGACTAACATTTAGTCTGGCACAGATCACAGCAGTCACAGATGTAGATACTTTTGTACTGAATCCTAATGGTTAAATCACTTTTCCAATAAGCAATTCCTCTGCCATGTTAGCCTAGGGGACCCTAACCCTGCCTCTCGGAACAGGAGGAGCTAGGTGATGAATGTAGGGGTCCCTTGACATTAAGCCTCTTGTGTATTTTGTACTCAAGAATAAAAGCATCACAGGACCAGAAGAGAAGTAAGGGAGAAGAAACCTGGGCATGCATCCTTATTTCTATCATCCTAGGCACTGTGAGGACAAGCCTGGATTTTAGCTTCTTTTCTCTGGACTGCTTCAGCATTCAATCCATTGAGATCTAATGTAAAATTGATAAGAACCCCAAGATCAGGTTTTATAATTACTGTGTCTCAGGTCTATGCTCTGGCCTTTAAACTGCAATGTGAGATTTCCCCTTGCCCCATTTTCTTTCCCCATGGTTCTTGCAATCTTGGCTACATATTGGCCATATCTCAGCAGCTGATGTGGTGGGTTCTTTCCATCCCCACGTGCTCTGTAATCTGAAAGGTATATGCCTAACAGGTAGCATCTGTATTGCCTGGATATGTGATATGAACCCCCTCCTCCATCTCCTTCTGTGGCTGCTGCCTCACCTCTTGAGTCTGTTTTTTTGTTTGTTTTTTGCTCTTGTTTTTTTCCCTGAAACAACTGTTATTGCTATGAATTGCAATTTGCATGATGTTACAACCCCTGAGATGTAAAGAGAAGCAAAAGTGAGAGTAGCCCATAATCACCTCACTTAGGTACCCGACTGTCTATAGATACCTAAAACAAAGGACTTATTAAGATTGGCGTTGCCTTAGGTTTCTCTATAGTTAGTAGGCTTCTTCAGAGACAATTTCTCTGGAGAAAATGTCTCCAGAGAGACTCTGTAGTCAACCTAGATTGTTAAATCAGGTTTTAAAATTATAAAAATACAAAAGATCGTTTTGAAGATTGTTAAGCGTTTGAATCTGGGTAAGGTGAATTCTATACATATTAAAAAAGACACTTAATGTTTTTATATTTATGGTGTATAAATTATCCTAGTATTGGTGGATCCTTATAGAAATGCCTGATTTCTGTGGATTTCTTGGAGCTCAATAGCGTTATTTGGATATCAAGTAATTTCTGTCTCCAGCTCAGTTTTGGTCTTAGTATACTGACTGCCCATGGTTTACAAATATTAGTTTGTTCCTAAGTTCTCTTCTGACCCAAGCACTTCCTCCTAAAGTAAATCCAAGCATGGTTCAGTGGTTTGCACATTCCAACAAATGTTTTCAATAGGCATTACAGATAAGAGGGTTTTTCTCCCCCTGCCCTGAGCAGGCCTGCATTATTATCTACCAGGCTGGGGACCTTCCTACACTCCCCTATGTCCTTGGTCACCTCCTCAAGATATGTGACATATGGCCACATTTTCATGGTATAAAAAACCTTTCAAGTGGGCTGCAATTGTCTCATTATTTCAGACATGTTAATTTAAAGTTCTTTCCTCAACCCTCCCATCAATAAGTACATATACGCACATAGATACACACAGACACACACACACAGAGATTAACAAAAAAATATATAAATACATCTTTTATATGTACACAGATATATATATATTTTTACAAATGGACCCTTGTATAAACCATACAAGGCCTAGAAAGGATCTAAAGACAAGAACTGCTCAGGCAAATACAGATAATCTACCCTAGAGGAGACTACTTCTGAGGCTGGCTGCCAAGCATCCCTCCCTCGGGTGGATGCAGTTAGAAGAGTGGATGTAGTCTGATTTGCTACAAATTGTACCTGCAACTTTTCTGTACTAGAAAATGTTGCGTGTCATCAGGTTGTTCTCTTATCCTTCTTTTTTTACTTTTTATTTCAAGTACCTTTCTCATCTTATCATTTTATTGTAAACTCTTTGGGGTAAGGCTTATTTATTTTTGCTAGAGGCTTGTAAAGCCCCTTTCGATTAAGCAAGACCATAAAAATAATGCATTTCAATGTCCCAACTAAATAAGCTGTAAACTAAGTTCATTAACCAAAAGAAATATATTTATAATGTATTATGCATAACTTGTTTGGGGGAAAAAAGTGTTTTAAAAGATACAAAGACTAGAAAGTTGTGGGTTTTTTTTTTTAATCCCAGAAGAAAATTTATGTAACAATTCATTGTTCACAATCTAATTCACAATTATGTCCTTTAAAAGATCTTTATGGATATGTAGATACACAGAACATTAATCCTTGAAGCTGAGGAAATCCAACTTCTTTATAATGGATTTCCTTTGAGCATACTGGAGACATAACTTAAAGTTTTGCATTCTGAGAGAAAGAACAAATGAAGGCAAATAATGAAATTTGCAACAAAGCTAAAATTATGAGATACCTCTTCTGCCTGCATATCCTTTGGAAAGTACTAGCTAATTATATTTAACATGGAACGAGAACATAATTCCCACTGTTTTGACAAGTAACAAATTGCACATTAACACCTTGTAAATAATATTATTAAAAACAGTTGTCCTTGTCTGTAGTTTCTTCTTTGTAAGAATAAAATTAATTTGAAGCCCATCATTCACAAGATGTGCATTATAATATCAAAGCAGCAGTTTTAAGACACTGGGAACTGAAAATCCTGTACACTCTCTGCACAGAGGGAGAAATTTGGTGTTGTAATAAGAAGATGAAAGGAAAGGTATGTGAAGTCTATGATAGCAGCATGATCCCTTATGGTAATCAGATTTTCAGTCATGATTAATTTGAGTCAGTCATTCTACTAATAATATTATCCTGACTATAAGCATAATATTGGTTTCCATTGAGAAATGTAAATTGCAGATTGTTAAGCATTTTTAATTTTTTTATTAGTTGACTAATTAAACTGAATTGCTCACCTTTTTTTTCTTAAAAAATTCCACGCAGAGATGAATTTTAGTACTTTACATTTAAACACATCATTTTTCATCCAAAGATTCAAAGGTGCTTCACAGTACAAATATTAATTTGTACTGAACAAATGATCTCACAGCAGTCCAATGAGACATATTACTAGCTGTTATTTTTTTAAGGCTGTTTTTAAAGTAAAATGTTCACATCCTTCAGCAGGATATAATAATAAGAACATCTACATGTTTGCAGAGTCCTTTTCGAGTCAAGGGACAGTGCTTGTTGGTAGCACAAAGATTCGATCCATGCAGTAACCTTACTGAAAGATAACTCACATTAAAAGGAGTTAGGAAGGCTTTTTTCCATTAACTTCAAAGGGGTCAGGTTTTCACTTAATAATGCATAATGGTAGCAGTGTCAGAGACAGATATAGAAAGGGAACAGTCAAAGTCATCAGGTATTCTATACGCCAGTGAGATGCAGAATATATCCAGACAGAATTTTGATATGTAGGTTTAGTTGTTCCCCAATACCATTCTTAACTTTTGTTTTCTCTTAAAAAAATGTTATGTGCATAAGAGTATTGCTTCCTTTAAACATGAGGTCAGACTAAATGCAGGATCGGTTTTGATCCTTAAAGCTAAGATGCAACAGAGCAGTAAGAACCTACTTTCATAGGGATGCTGCGGTGGAGATCTCTGTTGGTTACATGACTTCATTGTAACCATACTTCACAGTTGACGAGCAAAGTCAAATGAGTCATGACAGCAAGTGTGACTACAGGAAGTGAACACATTGCTACCATACACGGTATTTAGTTTCCCTCTCATGTTCAGGCTCTTTAAAACAGGAACAAATTCCAGAGTAATTTATTTTTCACTTTTTAATCCAGATTTAAACTCAAATAACTGAAAGCAGAATGTGGCCTTCATAGTTAAGGGTAAAACTTTAAAAATGTATGCTATAATTGTTAAAGATACAGTAAAACCAAACACATGATGATCTTAGAAATGCTATACTGAGTGCTTTGTATTAATCAGATCTGTGCACAGAGACAGAGCACTTCAAATACATGACTAAAAAAAGAAGCGTGCCTACCTGGAATAAGGTCCTTGGATACAGTGCTTACCTTAGGGTATTGCTTAAGGCTCTTTCACTGAAATCAGAGATAAGGTGCTTGGCAACTCAAAGGACTGAGTCATTTATGTTAAAAAACAGTGGAACACTCATAAAGTGCATGTAACAGCTGCATGAAATGGCAATACGCTGTTATTACAAGGAAAATAAAATGGATCATTATAAATGAAACACACAGAGGATTGTTATCAGCAGAACAATTGTTATGTATTGAGCAATCAGAAACACCCACTTGGAAATCCTTAACGAAACGCTTAACATTTTCTAAATAGAATTTCCAGGGAATTTAGAGATCAATACAACTGTCTAGCCACCTTCCACCTGTCTGGAACTGCCTTCCAATAAGAGTAACAGAGGGAAACAACTTAAGTAGCTTTGAAGTGGAGCTTAATACATTTTTGAATGGGATTATAGGATGCAGGAAATGCCTGTTAGAGCACAGGATAGGAATCAATGACCTGGGAGGCCTTTCAGTATATCATCTTGTGCTCCAGAAACCTTCTTTGTTGCTTTGTCTCCGGTAAACACAGGTTCAGCACAGAAGACAAGTTTGAACAAAACACCCTGTTGTTTAGAAGTGGTTCTAGCTAATAGTGGTACTTCAGGAACATTTAATCTTCAAGTAATTCTAATATTAACCCTGTATTAGCAGAGTAGGAATCCAGGCTTCATGAGTCACTATTTGTAAACAACAACAGACGTGTCTAAAATCAATAGCTAACATGCAGCAGGGCCTTACAGCGAATTAGGGGCAGAGTGTGAAAATGGCGGTTGCTCTTCCATGTGTCTGTGCCAACTGAGATCAGATGAAATTTCAACATTTCTTTCTCTGGTAGTCACAACTAGAATTTATGTATACATGCAGTACAAAATGCCTAGGAGACTAGGCATTTCTGGGTTTAAATCCCTGTTTATTCATCCACCTTATGTGCACCTGTAAGGAATATCTACACACAGAAGGAGGAGAAGAAGCCCTCAAGGTCAAGAGCAGAGTCACGGGAATTCTTCCTATTCTAGCTGGAGAACAGGAAAAAACAATCAATGCAAATTCTTCTTGGCTGATGTGCCACAAGTTTCTCATTATGGTAATTAGTGATGCATGAACACTGTTAGACTTTGCAGCATGTTCTATCCCTTAACGCTCACTATTTACTGTAGTGCCCAGAGGCCCCAATAGGAACACTGAGCCGACGCAGCACAGTTGGGAGGCTGACAGGGCTGCAGTAGGAGGAAATGCCACTGCTGGTCTCACCAAGGGACCCAAGGATCTCTCGTTGCCTTCCATCTTCTGCAGAGGCTGCAGCTGCTGAGATGGAATGAGGGAGCAAAGTTATCACCCTTCGTGGACTCAAGGGCTCTGTTCTCGTGGAGCTGCACCTGGGAACTTTGATCTGTCTGTGGCATGGGAGTCCTTTCCCTGCACTGTCCATAATAAATAAGCACTCATTATTGAACAGGACCTTATAAAAGATGAGTACTACATTGTGCGGAGTACTGTGAAAACATATATATTTTTTTTCTTGTCTAAACTCTAAGCATTTCTGTTGCCATTCAGAAGCAGGTCACCCACATGTAAATGTGACCCTTGTAAACTTGCCAAGGTCAGAGAGACTTAGGACAATCTGCTGTGTAAAGGCTGATTGCACAAGTTTAAGCTGCCTGAGGGCTGCTTTAACTTATCTTGCCAATTTTTCTAAAACTCAGGGGGAGAGAATATTGTATGCTAGAATGGATTCATCCTACTTCCTTTATTTTTCTCTTTACCCCTTCTGAGCAGTCACCAAACTCTCTGTCCATTGCTCTTTGGTAAATATTACAAGTATTTTACCGTATTCACCAAAATATTTTTCTGAAATAATTGATGTATACATGACATAGGTTAGAGAAACAACTATGGATCAAATGCTTGGCTGTGCTTGCTGAGGATTAGAAAATGGTATAGCTCTCAGTCTTAGTTAATTGAGACCTCTCTTCTAAGCTCTTGCTTGGTACTCCAAGGTAAGTGTTAGAAGTTAATCCTTTAACTGTTCACCTAGTCTCTCCTTATGTCAAGGAGACAGAAGGCATTGTCAAAGATTTATTTCATTCTGTGATAGACATTTAAGATGTTTCAGATAAACTGCTCTCACGAGTTTCCTTTTTCTTTTCATAGATCTAAGCTTAGTAGGTTACTATATCTAATGTTAAAATGTGTAGGTTAGATGAAACGAATTGCATGGTATAAAGAGGTGGAATGTGATTTACATGCTTCACCCAATCAGGAATTACAAATTGTATGCTGGGATTTAAAGGAAAGGGTTGCCTGGATGCTGTCATCCACAAGCAGATGGTTGGTGTTTTAATGTAAAGAAGTAGTAGCCAAAAATATTGGTGTGTAGCCTGTGCAAATCATGTTTCAGCACATAGACATAATGAGTCAGTAACAAGAAATGATGTATCTGATAAAATGGTCAGTTTAATATATGAAATAAGGCAGATTGAGAATTTCTGTATGCGTAAAAATTTCTATTTCTAGAATTATACGCTGCTAAAATGATGGAATAAATGTTATCAGGATGTTGGTTACACAGCTACTGTTGCTGCAATTGTAAACTAAAAAAAAAAACCCAAACCCACCAAATAAACAAATATCTGGTAGTAGGTAGTTTTAATTAACACTTTGTGTAATTTACACTTTTATTTAAAATATACTAATTTTATCATCACATGCCTGTATGCTGTGTCAACTCAGAACTGATCATTCAAACCCAGAAAATTCTCCCTGAAATCTGTATTCCACCTGGTAAACTTATATGAACATATTTAATGAAGAAAAATGTCCAATTTTAAATGTACACTGTGAAATAGGCTTCTTCATCTATGTTGTATAATACCTTAAAAATGCACCTTAACACTTTTATCTGATTAGTATGAATGATTCAATAAAAACACCTTAAATGCATAGAAAGTGGAGATCATATAGCCTAACCCAGCTGTCATGCAATTTATAAATACAGAAGCAACTACCCACATCTGTTCTCCTATTTTCTTTTTTCGATTTAAGAGGGAAATTGACCTTACAATCTTCAACGTGACTTCAGGTCATTGTTATTAGTGATGAGAAAATGCTGTGTTCTTCTTTTGACTGAGTCTGGCAAACCTCCCAGATATTTTACAATCACAGTATAAAGGCTCTGAAATGCTGTACAATATTTTATTTTTTCAGGTTTAGACACTTGTTGTAGTAGCCTGTACAGCTGGCAAATAGCAATATTTTTGCAAGAAGTCTGTGTGCTTTTTTCCAGTTAAAATTATATTTTTCCTTTGAAACCCTGAGTTCTAAAATAACTTGGCTGAAATAAATAAGTTACTAGGTCTTTCTCTTAGGCAAAGAGGTTAGTAATTTTCATTTAGGGAGGATGGGTAAGGGAACAGTATCATTATTTTTCAAGTTTCATGAAGAATAAACATTTGTGTGGAAAATTAGAGTTGGGTTTAGGCTCATTCTCAGGAAAACATGGGTCCACAAACACAGAAGTATGGACCTTTCTACTCTCCCTACATGAAGGAAAGAAAAAATCCAACTTTTTGCAGCATAATTCCCATTAATTACAGTATTATTCACGTATAATCCTGTTTAAATTTTTTGATGTCTAAGTTAAAAAAATCAAGGGTTTAAGTATCCCAATAAAACAATTTTATCACAATTTAGCGACATCCAAAGGATCCCTACAGGAACTTGTTTGACTTCTTATCTTCTATCTGCAGGAATTTGGGACCCATGCAGTAAGTCTTCATGTTTAATATAATAACTAGCAGCCTGTAACGACTGAAATAAAAATTGATGCATGGGTTTATATTCAGATGGGATACAAGGATGCTGATCCTGAGGGTTTTGTTCTTATCTCCACCTTTTGGAACTGTTCTGTTTTGCATGGTATTATGAGAGAAAGATATTCGTCCTCTAATAGCTTGTTAATATAGCACACACACATTATTTCGGATCTGGGACTGGAACTGAGGTTTCCACTTTTTCAAAACTATTAGGCAAAAGAATCATGCTTAGAAACTTTCTTGGGTAAAATGAATATTTAACAATACTGAAAGAAGGCAAACAACCCTTGTAAGAAGAAAGGTACTCTTTCTCTTTCCATTGAAACTGATTGTTGTTCAGTGAGCAATTTTGATAATTTTGAGCAGAAATACTAAAATAAATATTGATTCAGTGATAAAGATCAGAAATTTAATAATACAGAAGCAAAACTTGGTTTTAGTTTTTGTTAAGCAAATATGTCATTAAACTGTTTTGGGTTTTTTTTGCAAAACCTTGACAATTTTTTAGAGAACAATATAAGCTACCTCAGCTGTCACAGCATTCCTGCATTTGTCCCTCTAGGAAGAGGGGAGAAGAATAAGACAAACTGCAGATATTGAGGAAAGCACATTCATTTGCCATAGGCAAGTTCTTATGGGTCTTCTTTTATACAGCCTCCTTGGAGAAAGGCTGGATAAACAGATAGGCTTTGTAGCATGATTTTAAGACCAGCAAATTCAGTGCTGTTAAACTGTAGGGGTAGCAAGGTCAAGGACTCTTTGTTGAAAAAAAATCTGCAAAGAGTCATCACAACTAGTCATCTCCCATTATAAAATGGGATTACCTCCCACCTAAAATATGGAGTTAATATAAGGAAGCAGAAGAGTTTGTGGTGTCATCCAGGAACTTAATCATATATGCTTAATGGGGGGGGGTGGGAGAAAGAATATTTATTACCCAGTTATTTACCCAGAAAGGTTTATTGTAACTGTGAAATGTAGTAGTAATGTAGTAGTATA